>NC_061509.1:222748847-222790480 GCF_022539505.1 Lolium rigidum
CATCTTGATCGCGGCCCACCTCTGACTCGGTCAAATTCTGGTGATAACAAATTCTCGACGCTTCAGTTGCACTATGCTCTCAGGGACATTGGATTCCCTGAACTTCCTTTTGAATTCTTCCCAGGTAAATACCTTCTCAGCCGGATATACGGCTACTATATTATCCCACCATGATGCGGCAGGTCCACACAACAAGTGTGTTGCATATCTGACCTTCTCCAGGGCGTTGCATCCAATAGTATTGAGCTTTCGCTCAGTGTCCATCAACCAATCCTCCGCGTCCATTGGTTCGGGCGCGTATGCGAAGGATATAGGCTTAGTGTTCTGGAAGTCAGACAAAGTGACTCCCTGGTTTTCGGGCCTTTCCACCCTGTTTTGTTGAAGCAGCTCCTGGAAGAACTTATTCTGCTGCTCCAATGTCACACGTTGCCTCTCCTCCAACATTTGCATGTATTGGAGGAAATTCTGCTGCGTCATGGGTGGTGGTGGTGGTGGTAACTGATTTCTGGCTGCTTCATCAGCCTCTTCCTTCTGCTTTGCTTCGCGCTCCATGCGCTGTGCTTCACTCTCCTCACCTACGGGTCCCTACATTTCCCCCTAGTTCTGCAACACAAAGTGGTACTCATAGTTACTCCATGCGCAAGTTTTCTGAGCTCAACTTTGTGCACAGAACTAGTCACGCAATGGAAATCAATAAGCAAATCCAAATCATACAAAACATATACCCTGTATTTACATACATAAGTGGTCTTATTACATTACTCAGTGACGTTGTGAGTATGCAAACTCACTTATTAAAGTATATGTACAAATTTCTACAAAATATTACATACTACAATACATGTGGTACTTATGTATTGTAGTTTCGCCTCCCTTGGTGGTCACTAGATGTTCTTCACTCCCGGTACATTCCAGGCTTCCATCCGGTCGAACGTGTAGTCCTCCTGACAAAACCTGGAACATAAGGTCTCCCCGTTGGCTGGTAGTCGGAATCAGATGATGATCCCAGGGAGAAATCAGTGTTCACGAACTGATCATTCAGTGCATCATAGTCCACCCATCGGGTGTACTCCCCTGTGACTCCACCATAGGTATTTCCAACATTTGTATCCGACTCAACCTCTATCGGATACCCTCCATGCTCTTCCCCATTCAACGGATAACTCTGGTTCTGGGTCATGGCGTCCTCATTCATCTCCCCGTCATATCTAACTGAACCACTGTGGGTTCCAGTATCCGATCCCCAACGCCAACCCATAGAGTTTTCTGTAGGAGTCACGGAACGCTGATTGTTTCCGGATTCCTCTCCACCCTCATAACCTCCATGGGAACTACTAGGAAAGTACCTAGGTGTCATGGGTGTGGTTTGCTGTTCAGGATGATCAATGCTAATGTAATCACCAGCTGAATAAACTGGTGTGTGAACCTCATTCTCCATAGGTGCACTCTCCTTGGTCTCCTCCTTCGCCTCAGTAAACTCCTCTAGCATTGTATCAATTGCTCCCGTCAGATGACGGTTCAGCTGATATAACAATGACAGTAGGTTGCGGCTGTTATCCATATACTTAGCGGCTTCTGCTGGTTTGCGTTTTGCAAACTTGAAGTGGTTAAGCATAGGGTCATCTTCCTCCTCCATATGAGGAATGTGTGTGAATTCGGAACCCATAAGCTCTTTCGTCTTATGCTCCCGGATATCAGTTATGGCTCTCATAATGGCTATATGGTAGGCTGTGTTGATAGTCCTAGCCTCACCTGCTGGCATTACTACGCTCATTCCTAAGGATTCGGAAAGTCTTAGCCCTACCCTACACTTTGCCAATACTGGTCCATCATAGTACCAGTATTTCATCACTTGGATTTGGGGATCGCATCCAAATTCAAGCAACATGGCACGAAGAATATCTGCGAGTCCTCCGTCGTATTCACTTAAGTTTGACGGCTTCACTTTCACGTTTCGTCCCGGGCGTGAGCTTGCCATAGTTGGCTGTAGAATAGAAAGAATATAAGATTAGTAATAATGCATCATATTAGTGATAATAAAGAATTATAGCACTAAAACATATGATTGTTTTATTCTCAAGTGAATATACACCATATTTTTAGAGAATTCTTTACTAATCCTATTTGACTCCTAACGTTTCGTCAAAGCTTTTGCTCTGATACCAACTGAGGTGACCATGCATACCACTGCATGTTGTAGTATGCTAGTCGTTGAAACAACATTCACGAAGTACCATTTCTGAAAAATAGCATCATTGTCCAATAAGGGCAATGGTTAAAGAAGCAATTATGCATGATTCCAGTTTTAGGGTTTGTTCCCCCCTTCCGATGTCTTATCATTTCACGTGAGAGGTTAAGACTAAGAATAATTCGGGGTTACTTTATTTAAAGTAAAATACAACCTTGAAATATTGTCAAGGTGTTTTTAAAGTCTAAAAGCATTTATGGGCTTATTTTCATTATTGAAAATATAAGGTGTGATTTAAATGATTATTATAATCATCAAATTAATACTTATTCTTAGTTGTCTTCAAAAATTCCCTTTGATATTTTATTCAGGTAGAGAATTTTATACTGATCAGTTTTCATATTTTTAATTATTTTTTTATAGCTCTTATCAATTTTCTATTTAATTTCAAAGTTTCTGGTTTTAAAGGAAATTGTGAAATGGCAAAAATGCCCCTGGGCCCACCTGTCAGGGTGATCACGCGTAAAGCACACGCCCGTTGGGAACCCCAAGTGGAAGGTGCGATGCGTACAGCAGCAAGTTTCCCTCAGTAAGAAACCAAGGTTTATCGAACCAGTAGGAGTCAAGAAGCACGTTGAAGGTTGATGGCGGAGGAGTGTAGTGCGGCGCAACACCAGGGATTCCGGCGCCAACGTGGAACCCGCACAACACAATCACGGAACTTTGCCCCAACGTAACGAGCGAGGTTGTCAATCTCACCGGCTTGCTCGTAAACAAAGGATTAGATGTATAGTGTGGATGATGATGGTTGTTTGCGAAGAACGAGTAAAGAACAATTGCAGCAGTTTGTATTTCGGATGTAAAGAATAGGACCGGGGTCCACGGATCACTAGCGGTGTCTCTCCCATAACATAGCGAGATGTTGGGTGAACAAATTATAGTTGGGCAATTGACAAATAAAGAAGGCATAACAATGCACATACATATATCATGATGAGTACTATGAGATTTAATCAGGGCATTACGACAAAGTACATAGACCGCTATCCAGACATGCATCTATGCCTAAAAAGTCCACCTTCGGGTTATCATCCGAACCCCCTCCAAGTATTAAGTTGTAAACAACGGACAATTGCATTAAGTATGGTGCGTAATGTAATCAACACAAATATCCTTAGACAAATCATCGATGTTTTATCCCTAGTGGCAACAAGCACATCCACAACCTTAGAACTTTCTGTCACTGTCCCAGATTTAATGGAGGCATGAACCCACTATCGAGCATAAATACCCCCTCTTGGAGTCACAAGTATCAACTTGGCCAGAGACTCTACTAGCAACGGAGAGCATGCAACAACATAAATAACATATATGATAGATTGATAATCAACTTGACATAGTATTCAATATTCATCGGATCCCAACAAACACAACATGAAGGATTACAAATAGATGATCTTGATCATGATAGGCATCTCACAAGATCTAACATGATAGCACAATGGGGAGAAGACGACCATCTAGCTACTGCTATGGACCCATAGTCCAGGGGTGAACTACTCACACATCAATCCGGAGGCGATCATGGCGATGAAGAGACCTCCGGGAGATGATTCCCCTCTCCGGCAGGGTGCCGGAGGCGATCTCCTGAATCCCCCGAGAAGGGATTGGCGGCGGCGGCGTCTCTGGAAGGTTTTCCGTATCGTGGCTCTCGGTACTGGGGGTTTCGCGACGAAGACTATATGTAGGCGGAAGGGCAGGTCAGGAGGCCACACGAGGGCCCCACACAACAGGCCGGCGCAGCCAAGGCCCAGGCCGCGCCGCCCTGGTGTCTGGCCACCTCGTGGCCCCACTTCATCTCTCCCTCGGACTTCTGGAAGCTTCGTGCAAAAATAGGATCCTGGGCGTTGATTTCGTCCAATTCCGAGAATATTTCCTTACTAGGATTTACGAAACCAAAAACAGCGAAAACAACAGAATCGGCTCTTCGGCATCTTGTCAATAGGTTAGTGCCTGGAAAATGCATAAATATGACATATAATGTGTATAAAACATGTGAGTATCATCATAAAAGTAGCATGGAACATAAGAAATTATAGATACGTTTGGGACGTATCAAGCATCCCTAAACTTAGTTCCTACTCGCCCTCGAGTAGGTAAACGATAACAAAGATAATTTCTAAAGTGACATGCTATCATAATCTTGATCATACTATTGTAAAGCATATGAGATGAATGCAGCGATTCGAAGCAATGATGAAGATAATGAGTAAACTAATGAATCATATAACAAAGACTTTTCATGAATAATACTTTCAAGACAAGCATCAATAAGACTTGCATAAGAGTTACTCATAAAGCAATAAATTCGAAGTAAAGGCATTGAAGCAACACAAAGGAAGATAAAGTTTCAGCGGTTGCTTTCAACTTCAACATATATATCTCATGGATAATTGTCAACACAAAGCAATATAACAAGTGCAATAAGTAAACATGTAAGAATCAATGCACACGAGTTGATACAAGTGTTTGCTTCTAAGATAGAAAGAATAGGCAAACTGACTCAACAATAAAGTAGAAGATAGGCCCTTTGCGAGAGGGAAGCATTGATTACTATATTTGTGCTAGAGCTTTTCATTTTGAAAACAAGAAACAATTTTGTCAACGGTAGTAATAAAGCATATGAGTTATGTATAAGACATCTTATAAGTTGCAAGCCTCATGCATAGTATACTAATAGTGCTTGCACCTTGTCCTAATTAGCTTGGGTTAACATTGATTATCATTGCATAGCATGTGTTTCAACCAAGTGTCACAAAGGGGTACCTCTATGCCGCCTGTACAAAGGTCTAAGGAGAAAGCTCGCATTGGATTTCTCGCTTTTGATTATTCTCAACTTAGACATCCATACCGGGACAACATAGACAACGAGATAATGGACTCCTCTTTAATGCATAAGCATTCAACAACGAGTTAATATTCTCATAAGAGATTGAGGATTAGCTGTCCACACCGAAACTTCCACCATGAATCATGGCTTTAGTTAGCGGCCCAATGTTCTTCTCTAACAGTATGCATACTCAAACCATTTGATTGTGAAAACCGCCCTTACTTCGGACAAGACGAACATGCATAGCAACTCACATGATATTCAACAAAGGTAAAAGAGTTGATGGCGTCCCCGAGAAAACATGGTTACCGCTCAACAAGCAACTTACTAAGAAATAAGACACATAAGTACATATTCTTCACCACGATAGTTTTTAAGCTATTTTGTCCCATGAGCTATATATTGCAAAGGTAAAGAATAGAAATTTTAAAGGTAGCACTCAAGTAATTTACTTTGGAATGGCGGAGAAATACCATGTAGTAGGTAGGTATGGTGGACACAAATGGCATGGTTATTGGCTCAAGGATTTGGATGCACGAGAAGAATTCCTCTCAATACAAGGCTAGGCTAGCAAGGTTGTTTGAAGCAAACTCAAGTATAAAAGGTGCAGCAAAGCTCACATATGAACATATTGTAACTATTACAAGACTTTACATTGTCTCCTTGTTGTTCAAACACCTCAACCAGAAAATATCTAGACTCTAGAGATCAATCATGCAAACCAAATTTTAACAAGCTCTATGTAGTTATTCATTAATGAGTACAAGGTACATGATGCAAGTGCTTAAACAAGATCTATATGAGCACAATAATTGCCAAGTATCACATTATTCAAGACATTAAACCATTTACCACATGCGGCATTTTCCGTTTCCAACCATATAACAATGAATGAAATATTCCAACTTTCGCAATGAACATTAAAGATAAAGCTAAGAACATATGTGTTCATACGAAACAGCGGAGCGTGTCTCTCTCCCAACAAAGAATGCTAGGATCCGATTTATTCAAACAAAAACAAAAAATAAAAACAAACAGACGCTCCAAGTAAAGCACATAAGATGTGACGGAATAAAAATATAGTTTCACTAGAGGAACCTGATAAGTTGTCGATGAAGAAGGGATGCCTTGGGCATCCCCAAGCTTAGACGCTTGAGTCTTCTTAAAATATGCAGGGATGAACCACGGGGGCATCCCCAAGCTTTGACTTTTCACTCTTCTTGATCATATTGTATCATCCTCCTCTCTTGACCCTTGAAAACTTCCTCCACACCAAACTCGAAACAAACTCATTAGAGGGTCGGTGCATAATTCATATATTCAGAGGTGACATAATCATTCTTAACACTTCCGGACATTGCACAAAGCTACCGAAAGTTAATGGAACAAAGAAATCCATCAAACATAGCAAAACAGGCAATGCGAAATAAAAGGCAGAATCTGTCAAAACAGAACAGTTCGTAAAGACGAATTTTAAAGTGGCACCAGACTTTCTCAGATGAAAATTCCCAAATTGAATGAAAGTTGCGTACATATCTGAGAATCACGCACGTAAATTGGCAGATTTGTTTGATTTTTCTACAGGGACTACTGCCCAAATTCGTGACAGCAAGAAATCTGTTCCTGCGCAGTAATCCAAATCTAGTATTGACTTTACTATCAAAGACTTTACTTGGCACAACAATGCAATAAAATAAAGATAAGGAGAGGTTGCTACAGTAGTAAACAACTTCCAAGACTCAAATATAAAATAAAGTGCAGAAGTAAAATAATGGGTTGTCTCCCATAAGCGCTTTTCTTTAACGCCTTTCAGCTAGGCGCAGAAAGTGTGTATCAAGTGTTGTCGAGAGATGAATCATCGACATCATAAGCTCCCCCATCCGTAGTGGTACTAAGGGCTTTGTCAATTTTAGGCCTATAATAATATTTTTTGGTTTAGGCACTTTAGAGACATACATAAACTTTTGCTCCTTACCCACATAAGCTTTCTCCTTAAACTTAAGAGAAGAAAAATTTGAACCCAAGATTCCCATAGCTTATTCAAATTCACTAATCCTATGGGTTCGATTATCATGAGTAGCATAAGTTTCTAAAACAGCAATTCTCTCATTAATTCCACCTAGAGATTTATCAAGTTTATCAGTGCTATTAAGTAATATTCCCAATTTAGTCTCAATACTTGGAAGATCTTTCTCTATGGCCTCCAACTTTTTCATGACATCTTCAAGAGAGATTTCAATTTTAGCTTCATTAACAGGTGGTATTCCAACTAGACTCTCAATAATGCAACTAGCTTCTAAAGCAGGAGTGCCTAGGAAATTACCTCCCGCAAGAGTATCAAGAACATACCTATTCCAGCTAGAGATACCAACATAAAAGTTCCTAAGCAGTATAATAGTGGAGTGTTTCTTAATGCACCTATGATGAGCATCGCTAATTCTATACCAAGCATCTTTAAAACTTTCTCCCCCTTGTTGCTTAAAGGAACGAACTTCAACTTCCGGATTACTCATTTTTAGCAGTAGTAAATAAAGCAAACTAAATAAAGTAAATGCAAGTAACTAATTTTTTTTTGTGTTTTTAATATGGAGAACAAGACAGTAAATAAAGTAAAACTAGCAACTAATTTTTTTGTGTTTTGATATAATGCAGCAAACAAAGCAGTAAATAAAGTAAAGTAAGGCAAGACAAAAACAAAGTAAAGAGATTGGAAGTGGAGACTCCCCTTGCAGCGTGTCTTGATCTCCCCGGCAACAGCGCCAGAAATTTAGCTTGATGACGCGTAAAGCACACGCCCGTTGGGAACCCCAATTGGAAGGTGTGATGCGTACAACAGCAAGTTTCCCTCAGTAAGAAACCAAGGTTTATCGAACCAGTAGGAGTCAAGAAGCACATTGAAGGTTGATGGCGGAGGAGTGTAGTGCGGCGCAACACCGGGGATTCCGGCGCCAACGTGGAACCTGCACAACACAATCACGGAACTTTGCCCCAACGTAACAGCGAGGTTGTCAATCTCACCGGCTTGCTGTAAACAAAGGATTAGATGTATAGTGTGGATGATGATGGTTGTTTGCGAAGAACAGGTAAATAACAATTGGAGCGAGTTTGTATTTCGGATGTAAAGAATAGGACCCGGGTCCACGAGATCACTAGCGGTGTCTCTCCCATAAGATAGCGAGATGTTGGGTGAACAAATTACGGTTGGGCAATTGACAAATAAAGAAGGCATAACAATGCACATACATATATCATGATGAGTACTATGAGATTTAATCGGGGCATTACGACAAAGTACATAGACCTCTATCCAAGCATGCATCTATGCCTAAAAAGTCCACCTTCGAGGTTATCATCCGAACCCCTCCGGTATTAAGTTGTAAACAAAAGACAATTGCATTAAGTATGGTGCGTAATGTAATCAACACAAATATCCTTAAACAAAGCATCGATGTTTTATCCCTAGTGGCAACAAGCACATCCACAACCTTAGAACTTTTCATCACTTCGTCCCAGATTTAATGGAGGCATGAACCCACTATCGAGCATAAATACCCCCTCTTGGAGTCACAAGTATCAACTTGGCCAGAGCCTCTACTAGCAACGGAGAGCATGCAAGAACATAAATAACATATATGATAGATTAATAATCAACTTGACATAGTATTCAGTATTCATCGGATCCCAACAAACACAACATGAAGGATTACAAATAGATGATCTTGATCATGATAGGCAGCTCACAAGATCTAACATGATAGCACAATGGGGAGAAGACGACCATCTAGCTACTGCTATGGACCCATAGTCCAGGGGTGAACTACTCACACATCAATCCGGAGGCGATCATGGCGATGAAGAGACCTCCGGGAGATGATTCCCCTCTCCGGCAGGGTGCCGGAGGCGATCTCCGAATCCCCCGAGATGGGATTGGCGGCGGCGGCGTCTCTGGAAGGTTTTCCGTATCGTGGCTCTCGGTACTGGGGGTTTCGTGACGAAGACTATATGTAGGCGGAAGGGCAGGTCAGGAGGCCACACGAGGGCCCCACACAACAGGCCGGCGCGGCCAAGGCCCAGGCCGCGCCGCCCTGGTGTCTAGCCACATCGTGGCCCCACTTCGTCTCTCCCTCGGACTTATGGAAGCTTCGTGCAAAAATAGGACCCTGGGCGTTGATTTCGTCCAATTCCGAGAATATTTCCTTACAAGGATTTCTGAAACCAAAAACAGCAGAAAACAGCAACTGGCTCTTCGGCATCTCGTCAATAGGTTAGTGCCGGAAAATGCATAAATATGACATATAATGTGTATAAAACATGTGAGTATCATCATAAAAGTAGCATGGAACATAAGAAATTATAGATACGTTTGGGACGTATCACGGGGTGGCCCAGCGGTTAACCCTAACCCGAGCCACACTTGGACTCGGTCGGTCGCACCGACCCCTTCTCCCCCACGCGCTCGCGAACCCTAGCCCCTTCGAGCTCTGGCGATCCTCGCATCGCCGCCCCCTTCGCCGAATTACTCCGGCCTACTCCGGCCGTCGCCGCCGGCGAGATCAGGTGGATCTGAATCGCCTCTCGACGGCGGACACGGTGGTCCGCGTCGATCTGACGCTTGCGTCCTCGTTCGCTCGCCCTCGACCCTCCAGTGCGCCTGGCTCTCGGCGTTCGCCGCTGCCGTGCGCTGGAGATGCCGTGGTTCTTCTTCCTGGTGCCTCTGGCGCCATGACGCCACCGCGAGCCTCGCCGAGGTGGTGTTGGAGCTGTGGCTCTGCCGCGGCCTGGCCTGGCTGGCGCCGCCGTTCGCCCGGCGTGTGCCGTTGTGGCCGCCACGGCCGTGTTCGCCGGGCCACTTCACCTGTGAGTGCTCCACGCCTCCTCCTATTTCTCTCACTCTGCTCCTTCTTCTCCTGGCCTGCTCTACTATGCGTATGCTGCTGCTGCTATGCCTATGCTGCTATGCTGTGTGCTGCTGTTGTGCTCTTTTGGCCATGGCCATTGTTTCTAAGGCCATGCCTGTGCTTGTGCTACTGCTGTGTATAGTTTCTGTGCTTCCTAGCTACTTCTGTTCATGTTGATCTCCTGCTGTGGCCCTCCTGTAATTGCTCATGAGCATCCAGTGATGCTCATGGCCTACTGGCTCGCTCCTGCTATTGCTACTGCCACTTGGACATACTGTGTGTGCATAATCCTGGCCCTGGCTTGATCATGATGCATGATCCTTGTAGTAAGCAAGTGCCAGTGCCTCAGTGTGATGCTTATTTAGTTGTAATTCCTGAGAATATTCTATTGGGCATGATTGTTGACTAGACAGCTCTATCCTTTGTTAGTGTGCTTCTGCATACAATTATATATCATAAACTTGATTGTCTGCCATGCCATTGTTCCTGTTCTTTGGCTATTTAATTTATATGGTTAATGTGTTGGTGCTAGGCTTGGCTCTAGCATGCTCTGTCAAGCCCTGATAATCTTATGATCATCAGTTGCTTGGTGGATGGCTGCTGTTCCATGCTTGTGTCTAGCTGGTGCTCTCCTTGTGTCTGTGTAACACACTGGCTTGTGCTGGTATACATTTGTGTTTGCTCAAGCCTCTGCTACTGTCTGCAATGATCCATTGGATCATCTGCAAGGCCTGGTGCATAGTTTACTTCTCTGTTTCATTTATCTGTGTAGTTTAGATTCATTAAATAGATAAATGATGTGAACTGCTTTGCAGTGATGATCATATGAGTGGATTTAGTAGAGCTAGAGGGATGCCAATCATTTATTGGGGACCCTAGCTCCATTTGAACCCTTCTGGGTAATGATATATGTGCTGGCTTGGTGGTTTGATTGCTTAAGTGGTAGAGGTTGCCTCAACAGCAACTCTTGCTGTTCAGGAAGCTCCCACCCCTTGTTGGCTTGATGTGTATGGACAATTGCTCTCTGGCCTGACCATATTTGGTTGCCAGATGCTTTTGATGTTGACAAACATGAATAGACACTTGATAGTCTATCTGTCTGATGGTGTAGTGGCCATAGGTGCTAAGTGAATCTGGCTAGCTAGATAGGATTATCCCTTGTTGGATGTCTTTGATTATGCCACTGGTTTGGCATAGCCATTGTTCCCAGGGTGCCTTCCTATTGGTTTTCCTCTTGTTTACTTGCACCAATTTGGCTAGTAGCCATATGATGACTCACATATAGGGTTTCTACCTACTTTGCTTCTGTGACTTGTGCATATGATGGATTTATATGAGCAAAACCTTGCTTGCTCATGATTTATTGGTATACCTCACTCCAGCTCCTAGAAATGGGTGTTGGTGTAGAGGTTCAGCTGTTGGTTGATTTCTTGGCTTGCCCTGCTCCTCCTTGCAAGCTTAATGCTTGGTTAATTTCTGGTGATTGGGGAATAAGTGAGACAGCTCTGACTGTTCACCTGTTCTTCGTGTTCTTGAGCTACTCTTGCTATCTGGTGACTTACCCTGCTGCTTTGTCGATGAATGAGCTAGGGTTTGGCTCTGAAAAGTTTATAAATGATCCTCTGCAAGCTCTCCTGGTCGACAAGACCTTGCTCGGCTGTTTTGGTGACTCTCCCTGGCCTTGTGTGTTGTTACACATGCAACAGTCCTTGTGTGCTGCCTGTGTGTGTGTGTATACCAGATACATGGTATCTGGCATGAGCTTGGCCTTGAGCTGATCAGCTCGGCAGAGCTGTGTGTATATCCCTTCAATTCCAATTTTCTTCTAACCTGCCAAGTGGCTTTGCCACTTGGCATAACCTTGGCTTTGTTATGTTTGTGTGCAGGGAAACCAGAAGATGATCAAGATGAAGAAGGTCATCTTGATCAAGCATTTCAAGAAGATTATCTTGTGTAGTTTAGGACATTTCAATTATTTGTAATTTTTCCTTTTTCTTTTTCTATTTCTTCAATTCATGTAATGTGTTGTAAATTCTTATTTCATTTCTGGATATTGTAATTGACATTGTATTTTGGGTGATTATCAATAAAGCTCAAGGTTTTCTCTAATGAGCTTTATTTATTATTTGTATTCTACAACATTGTTTATTATTTATAATTTACTTATTGAATTTCCTCACAATTGAATTATGAGATATTTATTTAATGTTTGAATTTGAAATTCAAATTCAACTTAGGTTTGAATTCAATCATGCAACTTAAATTTGAATTCAACCATGCAACTTAAGTTTGTGATGCAATATCCCTTCTCTCTTCTCAAAACCCTAGTTTAGTTGAATAAGGAACAAGTTTGTCGCACTCTCAAAACCCTAACCCTGTAAGGTGTCGAGAGAGAAACTTGTCCCCCTTCGATGCAGTTTTTTGTTTAAAAGCGCGAAATTTCCCCAGAATTTACGATGCAATGCACATCCCTTTCTAAAATCTACCCCTCGATCGTCTCTAAACCTGGGACATTACAGGAAGCGAACCGCGGCACCTCCTACAGCTCCGAAGAGATCATCAACTCCGATGAGGGCATAGACTCCAGAGTTGTTACCACATGAGCAGACTGAAGAGCAAAAGGCGTTTCTTGCGCCGAAGAAGATGTTTATTCCACCGCATACAGTGAAGCACTTTCCCGAGACGAGAATGAAGAGACCTGAGCTGAGAGCTGATTATGACCGCTCTCTTGGACACACCTCTAGAGTGAGCAAAGAAGCAAAAAAAAGTCGCCCAGCTTGGACAGCAGGACATTCAGGCCGTACCCCACTTCGTCGTTGAGCCCTATCATGATCCAGAGACGGCATCGATGATCGAACGGGATGCTAGAGCTCAGGGAGCATCAGTTGAGTACAAAGATTACTATCCAACGGCTCAAATGGTAAACAAGTATAGATACGGATCTGATCTCGTCAAACCTGGCGAGCTCGCGCGTCTAGGGACTCAGATGCGAAGGTTGCATGACTGGTACCTGAGAGCCTGTCGAAGAGGTGATCGCTACCTCACGGTGTATCTTAGAGATGAGCATTACTTCCGGGGGGTCGAGGAGATAAACCTTGAGTTAGAAGAAGCTGTTTCGATTATTCAATCGAGACGCCCTCGACAAAGCTGTCATCGGTTGCTACTGCCTGTAAGTGATTTATTTATGTAATTAAGTCTGTAGCTCAGCGCTCATTCATTTGCACTAACAATTATCCTCACTATATTCTTTGTGTATGCTATACATTTAATTATGCAGAATGAAGAAGCTCGAATGCAAAAGAGGCAAGCTCCTACCGATGGGGTTCATAGACCCAGACACAGTTCATGAAGTTACGGTTCGAGACTTCGCCAAGGACACAGAGGACAACATGGTAATGTTTTTAGTTAAGCAAGCAAACAAAGAGGATATATTCTTTCCCTACAACTTCAAGTGAGTGTTATATATAACATACATTATGCTTGTGCACCTTCCACTTTATTCTCGTAATCATTGAGCTATGCTTGTGCAGATTCCACTTTGTTCTCCTAATCATTGATCTTCACAAAGGAGTCGTAAAAGTCATGGACTCGAAACGTAAAGAATATGCGGAATGGGCGGACATGGCTGCCATCCTCCAGAGATAATTTCAATCAATTTCGTATTGGCATCTTCATTTGTTCTAATTCGACGATATCATCAACTAATCAATAACTCATTTACTCATTATTTTTTGCCGGGCAGGGCTTGGAAACGGTTCATCACTACTGTTCCGGGTAAATGGAAACCGGAGCTTACATTTCAAGATTACCCCGTAAGTAGTACTATATATATAGCTATGTCCGTGAAACTCTATATATGATATTTACTTTCAATACGATGCTTGATTATTAGTTTGATCGAACTATTTTTTCGTAAAGTGTATGAGGCGAAACCCGGGAATAACTTATGTGGATACTACGTCTGCACCTTCATTCGTGACATGGCCTGTCCCAAGGGTGGGGATGCCCGTATACACCACACTCGTGTACGATAACAAATTCTCACAATTATCTTAATTAGTACCATCTATTGTATTGAGTTCCATTCATATATTGATTTCCTTTTTTAAATATAGATGATACGCCTGCGGGACACTCTCATAACGGAGGATCAAATACGAGCAATTCAAGAGGAAATCGCGGGATTCTTTCTTACCGAGGTCATTACCCCGGGTGGAGAGCACTATGCGGAGGTCATAGATGAGGAGCAACTTCGTAGAGGCTAATAGATTTAGTAAAGAGATCCGACTAGCTTTATATTGTAAATATGCATGCATTACGTGTACTGTTGACGATGTCTATATATATTCACGACGATATTTTGTGGTTTCTTGAATGATATATATGTATTGCTGAAACTCTGCCGCGGCAGAGAAACGCCCTGTTTCTCTGCCGCGGCAGAGAAACGCTGCTACAGCCTAAACCTGTGCATCGTCAGAGAAATAGCAATTCTCTGCCGCGGCAGAGAACCACAGGCCCGGTTCGTACCACGAACCGGGACCAAAGGCCATCCACCGCGAGCTCCCTGGCCGCACCACGTGGCGACGCCTTTAGGCCCGGTGAAACTTTGAACCGGGACTAAAGGGGGGACCCTTTAGTCCCGCCTAATTGGTCCCGGTTTGGAAACCGGGACTGAAGGCCCAAATGGACCGGGCCTATAGCCCCGTTTTCCACTAGTGTACTCATAGTGGGAGTAACTGAGGTAGTAACATAGAGCTACATGCATTGCCAACTATGCAAATTGATGAATTGATATTAAATAAAGAAAGAGATGGTTATGGTAACTAGCTGTGTTACCATAACATCACACTTTTCAAGATAGAATGAGTCCACAAGCTGATTAAGACACTCATACATGATATTACATCTAAGTTACTATGCATGAGAGTGGATTTGGTGATCAGGGGGATACGTGAGCACCCGGTTATCACCGTTGGATTTGGTCCATCACCGTTGCATTCTGCTACTCACTAACCGCCACTAACGGCCACTCACTAACGGCCACTACCTCGCCAGTCTGCACCTCCACCTCGCGCATCTGAGGTCGCGCCAGTGTCTCCCCGGCCAAGCGCGTCGATGTGCACCTTCCCCGCGTCTCTCCGCCCTTCCACTCGACGCGCTGGACCGCGTCGATGCGCGTACAGTGCTAACGTTGTTAGACACGTGTCGAGCAGAAAAGGGATGCTCACGTACCCCCTGATCACCAGGCTTCATCTGTACTATGCATTATGAAGGTAGTAACATAGAGTAGTGTCATATGCATGACACTACTCTATGTTACTCCCCACAATGACTAGTCTAATACCCTTTGTATTGCGAGCATTAACAATACTCAGATCAGAAAAACTTGACCATCTAAAAATAAATGAGCTAGTAATATTTTGAGGTAAGACTAGAAACTTTTCATTCTTGTTTATTTATCTGTCTACATGTGATTGTGGCTTTTCTTCGAATCCCATGTTTGAGAAACACACCAGTTATAGCATAAATGATAAATTTAATAATAAATATGGAGTTATTTATAATAAATGACACTTGTTATTGTTGACTATAGGTCATAACTCCTTTACCACTTGTATCGATCATACCTTCTTCTCATAATACTCATATATTGGTCGTGTCATATCTTCTATTATACGATGGATGGACTAGTATTACGATTAGTGGGGCACTAGAAAATTACTTGGTTTCTCCAGCTTTTCCAACACAAAGACACACACTTAGACTTGGGTGGGGTTGATTTTTATTGCGGAAGTCAATGAATCTCTTTTTACCATGCTTGTCGGCAGTCCCCATCGCTTGGCAGAACAGTCGCCACATGGGCGGCAGTTTGGACAAAAATATAAAATATATTTAATGATGTTAGCAATGTTCTTAATTATATATTGTTCACTTTAAGAAAACATTATTATCAATGTATTTTGAGAAGGAGATAATAATATATTTTTAATTCATTTTTTGTCAGTGTGACCGAGTGTCCAACCACTATGATTACCTATAATAAGCTACCATAGGTAGTATCATGCATTTCGTACATGCAAAAAGCAAACGTGTCACTATCATTAATAATGAAAGAGATCATAATGGTATCATAGGTAGATATCGCATCATAACATGTATAATAATTAAAAGTCAAATATATTATTTTGTATTAAAATTATACAAATCATTAAATATAATAAAACTAATATTACATGATAATATGCATTATAAAAATATAGTATCATAAGTAGTTTCATATGCATGATACAGCTGTATGATATATTCAATATAATGTCAAGGTGTTTTCCACAGGAGCTGAAAAAACCGTGTATGATGTATCGACACGCGCACATGGAGGACTTGTGGACTTAATAGTGGGATTATATGGCAGCCATCTCATCAAGAGTCGTCATCCGTAATCATATATTGGGGTTGGCCACACACATGATAGCTCTATTCACTAGGACACACACATTGGAGTATGGTTGACGTTGATTTCCTGCAGAATCTCTCTTTACCCATGTTTTTGTTGGCAGTTTTCGCAGCTTGGGAAAAGAGTCACCTCGTAGGTGGCAGTGCATGTGTGACGCCAAATATAGATGGCAAAGCAATGGCCACATTTGTTGGAGCGGTGAAATTTTGTTCATGCTCTTATCTATGAGACTACTGATATTAAGAGTAACTAAATACTATATGCATTGCTAATTCGATATTTTCATGATATGAGAGCATCTCCAGTCGCGTCCCCCAAAGGGTCATTCAAAGGGATTTGGGGCACGTCGGATAAAAAAACCCGTTCCCAGTCGCGTGCCCCAAAGCCTCTTTTTGTCCGGTGCGGTCCAATACGGTGTACGTCGCCCTAAGCCCCTTCCCGCTATAAAGGGAACACTCATGGGACGCCGGACACAGCGAAAAGCGAGGTGCATCCCACCTATCGGCGACTATTTCCATAACTGTTGGTTCGCGTCTTTTATTTCTCGTCGCTCTTTCCCTTCCGTGCCTCCCACCTCTCCGCCGTCACTGGATTTACCGGCCATTTTGATGGCTGATCTCTTCTGAGAGTCGGCACCGTCGTCGTGGCTGGCTTTCTTGCCGGCCTTTTCGCCGCCACCGCCGCTTCGCCAGCGCATCCCAGAATGCGGCGTCAAATCCAACCCACCTCCGCGCACAAAAGGTGCTCGACGACTTGTCAGGTAGGCACGTTTGGCTGCTGTTCGTTGCCTCTTCTGTGGCGGCGCAATTTTAACCATTAATTTTGCTTTAGACATGGATAGCGATGACGAGATGCTTGTCCAACTGTTGGACGACGAGCAAGCCTTTGACGATGACATCCGGGAGCATTTACTGATCATCGCGTCCCTCCAGGGCATGGTTGACGCCGAGGCGCAGAAGCTAAGCCTTGGAGAAAGAAGTCGAAACCCCAGCAGAGGATGGAGGGACATACCATGCTGCACAACGACTACTTCGCAGATGAGGCAACACGTGCTGACAAATTTCGGTGCCGGTATAGGATCAACAATGGTTTGTTCATGAATATCCTCCACGGCGTTCATGAGTTCGACCTGTACTTCAAGCTCAAGCACGACGCTGTAGGCGTTGCCGGGTTCTCATCGATTCAGAAGTGCACCGCGGCCATGAGAATGCTTGCATACGGAGCACCTCCTGATACACAGGATGACCACCTTCACATGAGTGAGTCTACTTCCATTGAGTACATGTACACGTTTTGCCGAGCTATGGTAGGATAGTTTAGCAAATAATACTTGAGAGGTCCAACTGAATGAGAGACTGCAAGGATCATGTCACAAAATGATGCCAGAGGATTCTCTGGAATGCTTGGAAGCATCGATTGCATGCACTGGTCATAGAAGAACTGCCCGTTTGCCTGGCAAGGTATACACAAAGGGCATCATGGATATTGTAGTGTCGTGCTTGAAGGTGTGGCGGATTATGACATGTGGATTTGGCATTCTTTTTTTTGCATGGCGGGATCACACAATGACATCAACGTGTTGCAGCAGTCTCCGGTGTTCAACAAACTTGTGCAAGGGCATGTTCCACCATGCAACTATGAGATCAATGGCCACCAATATACCAAAGGCTATTACCTAGCCGACGGTATATATCCAAAATGGGCAACTTTTGTCAAAACAATCTCGGCTCCATCAGGTCAGAAGAATTTCCACTTTGCTTTGCGATAGGAGGCTTGGAGGAAGGATGTCGAGCGGCCGTTTGGTGTGCTTCAAACTCAATTTGCAATTGTCTGGTACCCTGCTCTAAGTTGGTCTCATGACCAAATGTGGCAGGTGATGCAGGCTTGTGTGATCATGCACAACATGATCATCGAGGATGATCGGAAGAATCATGCCAGGACACATGTTGGTCCCTATGAGTGTCAGGGCCTTCTTGCGGAGGTTGATCATTGCCTGCAGATTTTGCTGATTTCCTCGCCATGCACGTAGAGATCCGTGACAGCAATGTTCACGAGCAATTTCAAGATGACCTCGTCCAGCATATGTGGAGGATCAGGATTATCAACAAATGCCGCGGCACCTTGATCTAGCCCCATTTATTACATTTGTTTAGTTGTTTTATTGTTTGTTATATTTTCATTTGAAAACAATCACGGCAAACATATTTATTTGTATGCTATATTTAATAAATGGTTGTGTTATCGAAAACCCTAAAAAAACGTTTGGGGGCGGCGTTTGTGGGACCCGGCTGGGGAGCGACGTCCCCCAAACGCGGCACGAACAAAACACGTCCCTCAAACGCTCGATCCGGCGCCGTTTGGGGGGACGCTTTGGGGGGACACGGCTGGAGATGCTCTGACATGGCATTAAATGAAGACAAAGATGGTTATATTGTGGTAACTAGCTATATCACCATGACATCACACTTTTTAAGGTACAATGTGTCTACAAACTAATTTATACATTCATGTATGATACTACCTCTAGTTTACTATGTACTATGAAAATAATAACATAGATTAGTGTCATATCATATGCATGCTACTACTCTATGTTACTCCTCACTATGACTAGTGTGAACCAGCTTTGTATTTGAGTGCTGCAAAACACAAGTTTCAAAAAATCAGGTTCCTAAGTTCTAGAAAATGATCAATTGTGTTCATTTTGACACTTATCTCCGAGGTTAACATATGCACTTCCCAAATATATTTGATGTCTTTTCTGTCAACTGGTTTTAATTTTTATTTTCTTGGTTTCACGGCACTTTATACGTCAAGAAACTAATGTGTACTTCCAGATTCTCGAAAGCAATAACATATTGTCACTTCTGCGATAACACAATTCATAATTGCATGATTTCGTCGGAACATGCTTTCATCCCGTTTTACAAATCTATCTATCTATTATATACCAAAATTAAAATACGGACGTTTAAAATAGAGACACCACGTTAATCCACATCATTCTAATTATTGTGTTTGTTAGATCTATAATTTACGGTGAAGATTTAAAGATAACAAATGTTACATAAAACCATGATTGGTACTAACATGTCAAGGCTGTCACGTAGTGGAAGTAGTAAAGCACACGATTTGAACGCGGAAAAATTGGGCACAGTCCGGAGATCCAACTAGCCACGAATCAACAACATATACCCAAATTTCCATACATGAATCAATAAACAGATTGGTTCCAATTTAAAAAGAAAAAAAGAGACAAAGCTAGCTATTGTGTGCATAGCTAGAAATCCATCACAACATATATAAACAAAGGGACATCATCACGCACTAGTGGAAAATGGGCCTTTAGCACCGGTTGGTAAGGGCCATATGCAACGGATGACCAACCAATGCTAAGTATCCGGTGCTGAAGACCCTCCCTTTAGCACCGGTTCAGTTACGAACCGGTGCTAAAGGGTCACCACGTGGCGAGCGGTTGCCGAGCGCCCGAGCGAGAGGATCTGCTGCGGCAGGAAAACGCCCCAAAACACTGCCGCGGTAGAATCCCGCTACCATAAAAAAAATACAAATTATTTTCCACTCCCTCTTTTTTCTTTTCTTCAGAATTTCTAATATTTTAGTTATTTCACAAGTTTAGTCTCTAACTACACTTATCTCTAGTCAAATTACTTACTCGTGCTCAAACTTCCCGCTCGGTCACCCATCCTCCCACTAATCTAGCACTAGCACGCTTAACTTCCAAGTTCCTTTCCGTCCCGCATCCAAGTGCTTCGCGCGCATTTATGTGATATTAGTATCATACCAATCCTATTAACATGTTGGTCGATGTCATATTTCTTTATTGTTTGAATTTCAAATAATTATTTTAATAAACAAAAGTAATGATTTAATAATAATCTTGAATAAATAAATAAACATTAACTTTATAATTTGTATTATTTGAAAAAAAATTAATTTTTCAATTTTTTTTGCCAGACCTAAAACCTGAAAATTTGAAAATTTTATAATTTGCTAAACCTGAAAAGTAATGGTAATCTTTATGCAGGATGCAATTATTAATTTTAATTAAAAAAATATAAATCCTAAATTTCTAGCCAAAAACTAAAATCTTCCTACTTTCATATTTTAATTTGGAATTTTGAGAATCTAAAAATTAGCTAACCGGGTAAACTTTTTATGCAAAAAAATTCGAAATTCAAATTTATTAATTTTCCCTAATAGTAGGTTGCGTAACATACAGGAATCTCAAAAGATTTTATTTTTTGAATTTTCTATCATTTTATTTTCTATTTTACAGAGTTAAAAAAAACGATCCATAGGGGGAGGTGCGTGGGGAGCACAAAAACCTTTAGCACCGGTTCGTGTTACGAACCGGTGCTAAAGGGTACCGGTGCTAAAGGATTCGTGGCTGACGCCAACCCTTTAGCACCGGTTCGTGACACGAACCGGTGCTAAAGGTCACGCACGAACCGGTGCTAATGCCGCGGCTGTCCCCTGGACGTCCAGACCGCACGAACCGGTGCTAATGATCCCTTTAGCACCGGTTCGTGCCAAATCCGGTGCTAATGCTGTTTGAAGAAAAAAACCAAAACCCTCTTTTCTACTAGTGACGGGATGGAACTAATAAAATTATTAAAGATGGGCTAATTGACGTATACAATGTGGACTCCACCTATTTGCACGAGATGGTCGTCTCTAATCTGTTTCTTTTGTTGTTTTCATTTTGTTGGTTGCCGCTTTTTCGTACGAAATCCACTCCGTCAAAGTCCAATTTCCTGGTTTAACGACTGAGTGGATGCTTTACATACCATGAAACAAAATTTTCATCGGTTCTAAATAAGTATCTTAATTTTTTATAAATATAGATGTATCTCTAATTAAATAAAACTAGAATCATCTGTATCTAAATAAATCTAAAACACTTACTTAATCATAGAGGATGTACTACTGTTCCCAGAAAATAACTACTATTTCCCTGAGATGGAAGGAGAGTCCCTACTATGAGGACCCTCCGAGCATCATAAGATTCATGAGAGCGTTTGTCTGTTCAATTTTAATAAATATTATTCTAAAGAAGCGAGGGTGAGTTTTGTGTAAATTGATTAACTGTAATATATGCAAGCTAAACTAGATCACTTTCATATTCTATGATTATGGCTCACATGTTTGCACCTAAGCCACAAGTTTGCACCTAGGAACATAAGGACAAGTGCGAAGTTTTAAGCGCACACGAGCTCCAGTGAACTCGAGATTTAAAATAAAAATTATGTTTTCATGTTTCATTTTTTAATAAAAAATTACGTGGTCATATAATTTCTACATGACTATGGAGATTTAACAAATAATATGTTGTATTTTTGGCTTCACAAAAATCCGAAAACCATGGCCTTAAAAAGGCCAAAAACAATTCCACCTTTTTTTATAATATTTGTGTTTTTTGTACAGACTTCATATGAATATATTTTTCAATGAAAATATGGTTTTACATACTAGAAATGTCTATGTGCCGGTATTTTTATATTCAGATTTTTTTCGCGACAAGAATTTTTTTATTTTTTATTTTTCTAAACTAATCTCACTTAAGTTCAAGAGCCAAAATAATTTTTCCAAATATATCATATTAACACATATATATTAATATTATCATATTTTTAAGATTGTTGTATTTTTTGCACGATTGTACATATAGGCTAAAAATATATTCGATATATAAACTTTTGTTAGCTGGATGAATGGTACAATCCTATCATATAAATCCATAGCTATATAACATTTACAATTTATTTTTCGTTATTTTCTAAGTGAAATTTTGGAATTAGAAAATGATAGAAAACCATGATTTCATTTTCATAAAAACTCCATATTAAGTGATGCAACCGAGCTTTCTATAGAATTTACTGACCAATAATTTAATATGCACATAACTATGTTTTCTTGCATGGATAGTTGTGGGGGGGGGGGGGAGGACTTGTGTAAGATGGGCATGAGCACAAAAAATTGGGAATATAAATGCACAAAGTGAAGAAAAACATCGAGTAACATTGAGATATCATGTGAAAGAAAACATGTGGAATACACATGTAAGAGTGTGTGGTGATCATGAATTGGTTTGTTCAAAAAAAATTATTTATACATAATAGATATATCATATTGTACATGCGAGCCAAACTCAGCTCATATATACGAAGTTATTTTTTTGCAACAATGATACCAATAAGAAGAATGGATTGCATATGCTATGCAAAAAATGACAAATATGAATAACTGCGGACCACCTACAGTAGAGTGCATATAAAGATTGCAGCTTAGTTTGTCGGTGTTGCAGCTCCAACTTTTTGTGTTCTAAAAATATTATTGAGAAAACATGAACCGCTACCATCCGATTTCCCTAAGTGATATTTCATTTTCTTTTGTTATTTCTTTGCAATGTACCAATATATTAATTTAGAAAATAGAGATAAAGTTAGAACGTACCAATGTATATATTTTCTAAAATAATTTCACACTGAAGGAGATGAATACAAAGAAAATACTTTTAAATAATTTTTTAACATTTTTTACAATAGATGATGCCCTCGCAATGCTAGTCTATTATATACTAAAAGCAAAATACGGATTTTTTAAACAGAGACACCACGTTAATCCATATCATCATAATTATTTTTGATAGTTAGATCTAAAATCGGTGGCTAAGATTTATAAATGACAAGCGTAATATTTACGTAACAAATATGCTAGACATGTTGAAATTAATTTGTACACACGTTGGTTCCAATACAATAACACGTCGTGCCATGCTTACCTTATATACATCACCTGAATTATGTACAATACTTAAAAAATTACCGTGTAATCTGGTTATCCCGGCCGGACGACCCGTGTGGGAAGCGGTCTCCCATAATTAAGCAGGCATGCCGTCAAAATAGTAGTTACAATTAACTATATAAAAGAAAAGAAAGTTTGTTGATGATTTGTTTCCACACGATACATGGTGCAGGTCTCATCTGTTCATCATATAAGGAAAAAAAATTAGCTGATTTATTTCCTTACAACATGTTGCGTCTAACATAAGGGAAAATAATTAAGATATTTCCAAAGAATGTAGATGTAGGTGCGTCCATTCAACTAAAAGAAAACTAAGCATTGTAATTAGCTTAGCTAAACCACGGTTACATGGCACATGTGATATATAAGCCGTATATACATACTTTATGTAAGTTTATATTTGTTTGCTAAATTCACCGGTATTAATATAATTTGCTCAAATTTTAAAAAATGGGAAAATTTGAAAGAATTTATGAATTCGTTTGAATATTTCGGACGGAATACCAGCCAGTATTTCCGATAATCATAACGATGCCTCTCAATATTTTTTACCAACCGAAAAAAAACCTTGATTATTCGCAAAACTTTTTTCTACCGGAGAAAAGATAACACGAATTCAAAAAATATTATTCAGAAGATAGGGTACGATCCATGTTGACGTATATGTAAATCTACCCGATTGGATCTCGCATAAAAAAAATCACAACGAACAAATTTATCTATATTAATATGATTTTCTCAAATATAAATAAGTTTAGAATTTTTTGAAAGAATTTATGAATTCGTTTGAATATCTCAGGTAAAATACCAGCCGGTATTCCGGTGCCTAGATGCAATTTTACCTAACCGAGAAAAGAAACCTTGACTATATATAGAATATTTTTCCGCAGATGGAAAGGTACTGTGCATTCCAAATATATTACTAAATAGATAGGGCACGATCAATGCCAACCTACACATATAGCTAATAGATTGGATCTCAATTCAAATGGATGGAAATTAGGCAGAATACACACTACTACCTTCTCTCCCTGCAAAAAAACTCACTGTAGCAGGTTGTCAAGGGTTATCTTCGTGGACGTATCAACAAAAAGAAAAAAATAAACTTCATACACAAAATCAGCTATATCGTGTTGGAAATGCAAATATGTGATATATAAGCCGTATATACATACCCTATGTAAGTTTATATTTGTCTACCAAATTCGCCGGTATTAATATAATTTGCTCAAATTTAAAAAAATTGGGAAAATTTGAAAGAATTTATGAATACGTTTTGAATATCTCGGAAGGAATACCAGCGCGCCAGTATTTCCGATAGTCATAATGATGCCTAGCAATATCTTTACCCAACCGAGAAAAAAGACCTTGGCTGTATGTAGAATATTTGTGAATTCCAAATATATTATTAAATAGATAGGGTACGATCAACCTACACATATATCTAACAGATTGGATCTCAATTCAAATGGATGGAAATTAGGCATAATACACACTATTAACTTCTCTCCCTGCAAAAAAAAGAACTCACTATAGCGGCTTGTCAAGGGTTATCTTCGTAGGCGTATCAATAAAAAGAAAAAACAGCTATATCGTGGTGGAAATGCAAATATGTGCTAAGATATAAAGTATAAATTGTGCACTAAACGTATCATAGCTTGAGTATAATGATCAGTAAATATGCATGTTTCAGCCAACTGGTCAAAAGAAGTGGATTTATAATTTCAGCTATAACACATATAAAGAGAAATATAAATATTTATAAAACATTAATCGTGTTCTAGGATGCAAACCTTACTCGATGGATAGGAAACCCCGACAGATTCACGTTGAAATGAGAATAAAAAACTGCAATCTATTAGATAAAATGTCAATATATTACAACACAAACTATAATTCTGAAGTTCTCACATCTATTTATCTATTTATGTGTACTATGTAACTGTATTACCCCCTTTAATATAAATAGGCACATTCGACAAATTAAAGAGGATGCCCTCGCATTTGCGAGGGCCACAATGCTAGTTAATAAAAAAACCACATCCATACAAAATTTAAGTAGACAAGTAACATAAAAAGATAAATATAAAAGATAAGATCTACGCTGTAGAGCAAATAAATAACCGAATTGCATAGAAAATTGGCGCGCCGCCACTAGGAGTTAGACAAACATGCAGCCCAGCCAGTCCCTTATCCCCTGCCTACAGAGTTGATACCACTGCTGCAAAAATTCCAAGATTATGAATATAAAGTCGTACATTCACCTTAAGAAGACACGTCTCGGTAACCATCTTATTGCGAATATTCCATAAAATCCAAGTCACTGCTGCAAACACTAACCAGAAAACACGCCTCCTCCTACGTGTATGGTTTGCATGCACTTTCGTACCTCGCCAAGGTCTAGGGCTACACTTAGCCCCTAGCGCCTCGTAAACAAAGCTCCATAGGAATTGGGCAGCGGGACAAGTAAAAATGATGTGTGTCCTAGACTTTGGGACAGCATAAACTGGGCAAAAGCCACTACCTGGCCCGTGATGCTTCGCCACATCCACATCTTTAGTCGCGGTTCCTATATTTTGGGGACTAATGAGGACGGATGGAAACCTATTTTTCTACTAGAGCTTGAAGGTAGCCAGTCTTGAATCAGCTGCCACACACAAAGCTTAGTTTTTAAGGGTAACGAAGTCTTCCATAACGAGGACGTACAGGTCAGGGAAGGCCCTAAACAGGGCCCGATAGGTGGATAATACCTTTGATATGGATTACGTGCAAATTATAGTATTGAAGTTTTTCTACTACAAATCTAGGTTTATCGAATCCACTGGAAGATTGCTTTTGGTATAACATAACTTAAACAAGATTTCTAGTTTTCGCTTAACTTTTGTTTTAACAGACCAACGGTTTTCCTGTGTTGTGTGTGTATCAATGGTTTGGAGATAGGCCATGGCCTTTAAGGTTTCACTTGCAGCTGTGCTTTAGTAGATGGGATTCGAAGATAAAATAAAGCGCACATGTGCAATATATTGAGATAATGATGCAACATAACATGGGCGATGCATCCTAAAAATACCATAATGCCGCAGGACACGGTCTTTACGGATCAATTATACACCTCGAGTTTCCACGCAACATGTGGAGTGTTGGTATTAAGATAAATCAGAAAATAGCTTTAGGATTGATGATGACACCATTACTCCCTAAAAGATAATCATATTGCCGACCCATGAGTGTTGTCACTTGAACATTGTATCGAATCATGCAACTATATGTACTCAAACCTTACTATCTTTACTGGTCTTTCTAGTTTGGGCACATGTCAAACTTTCAAGATAGAGATAAAAGGATCCTGGAGTAGAAATGGATCTTTACTCATATATTGCATAATATCCCATAAGTAATTAGATTCACATAAGGCCTCAGCCCATAGTCCAAGAGGACTAGTCACATATGATTAGATCAACAATCATAAACATTGTATTATAAATCTCAATGACATGGATGATAAATAATCTTACAATGTCACGAAGCGCAAATGGATCAAGATTACAAGTAGGGAGAGAGGATACAGATGATGATGGTGGTGAGGGAGTGAAGTCGATGGCGGCGGCGACATGCCTTCGGTCTAGATTGGATCTAACTATGGTGGTGGAATGTGGGTTTTCTTTCTGTGTGTTTCTCAAATGCCCTCAACGCCTTCACATTTTATATTTTGTTTGACGATGCGAAGACATAGACACATGGTACGATCATGCCATACGGGAGGGCTTAACCGTACCATAGGTCGGTAAACCTTCTGCAAATCAGCTATGGACCCCTCGTTAACTTGGTGACATCGATATCTCCAGCTCATAATTCATCATTAATTTCTATTGATTTTCTCCTAAGAAATTCCATTTTTACAAAAAAACAAATAATGAATGAGATTTGCACATCTTAGCATTAATTAGCACTTAGTAGTAGCTCTAGGATATTTTCTTCATGACGATCTTCCAAACTGAGACCCCTCCCAACGATCACACTCCATAAGAGGTTGGCCCCTTTAGTACTTTAATAAGGTCAAGCCGTACACCCCTCAATGTGTGAGGATCCCTTCAAACCCATCTCAGCATCGAATTCATAGTATGTATCCCGAACTGTGCACAAGTTCAATATAAGATTTGTTGAAGTCATGTGCTAAAAGCGGAAAATGATTTTGCAAGTAGTAGTATTTTCCATTTTTCTTCAAGTAATTTTAGCATCTGAATATATATGCTAGATTACCTTCTCAATGTAGAAGATACCATCAACACCAATGGATGTATGTTACTCATATGATTTTTTGAACATTAATTGGTGTCTTTTGACCTTTTTTCTTCGAAATAGAGTTTATGCTCCTAGTATCTGCATCATAATGTTGCACACAACCTTATTTATTTATAATATTAGTAGCAAAGGCTTATAAGAAAAAAAATGCAAAGATCAATTCAAATCCACCGCGCCAGCGAAAACTATTGGAACACCTACAAGATAGATGAAAGGGGTGATCATGTCGGGCAGTGTGTCCTGACCTCACGTCTACGCACATCAAGGTAAAACCCGAGGCCTTACCAAACCACCCAATGGCGAGCTTTGAGCACAAACTGGTCTAACAGACCCTCATCATGCACCATTTCACATGCTCCAGGAGTCGATGCCGCCAACTTCCGCCGACCCATCTTCAATACAAGGATCAATGCCTTGACCTTGGTAAGCCTGTTGTCGACACTGCCACTGCGCCATACATCGCCACCCGTCCGTCATCGTGCGTTTGTCATTGTGACCACGAGAGCCATGCTCCACCTCCATACCACTCGAGTTGGCACCTGCACCAAAATGATGCTCCCAACAGGAAGTACGGCGCCACCATCATCCGATCCGGCAGACCTGGATCTATGTTTTCCCAAGTAGCCCAAGCGGAGCAACGTGACCTGCTATGATGATGCTTTCGACAAAGTAACAACTCCATAACCGAAGTCGAGGCTCTGTTTTGACTGGTACTCGAGCTGCCTCCAAACTCTCCGTCGGTCAATTTTGGTGTCAGATTCGTAGCTGGCTCCTGGCCGACCGCCGCCAGCATGCAAGCGCGTAAAAGAAGGCAACCACCACCATCGCCTCCAACATTCAAGTGGGCAAATGGTGTTTTATGAAGGAACTATCTATTTCACATTCGGTTGTTTTTCTTTTCACCAACACTCGAAAAAAATAGACCAATAAGATTGTTTCCCTCCTTCCACCACTTCTGTCATTCCCTTCATTAATTCCGAAACGGGAATCTGCAGGTCTCATCTTCCATATCCCTATCTACATTTCCTGTGAAAAAACACAAATATGTAGTACTGTACCTGCAAATAACAAATACGAAGAGGAAAATCAGTCCTTACTCCCCTAGAAACTAACATATTTACACTGGATTTACATGTGATTTACGGAAAAACTGATGTATTTACAATGGTATCTTACGGGAAAACTCGTGTTTTATAGTGATTTACATGAGATTGACGAAAAAAACTCATGTATCTACAGCGCGGGAAAACTCATGATTTGTGGTTTTACAGTGGTTCATACAGTAGTATCTATGAAAAACCCATGTATTTTCATTTGTATTTACAGTAGAACTTACAGTGGTATTTTAGTGTGTGTGTGTGGGGGGGGGGGGGGGGTCATATTGATTTACATGTGATTTATGGGAAAAAAAACTCATGTATTTGCAGTGGTATTTACGAGAAAACACATGTATTTACGTTAGAACTGACAGTGGAATTTACAAAAAAAATGATGTATTTACAGTTGTATTTACGAATAAAACTCATGTAAATACCATAGTACAAAAATGAACATTTGTTTAAAAGCAGCGACTCATAATCAAAAATTCAAAATGACTTCCCTATGGTTTGGAATTGCAAAATGAACATTTCATTAAAATTTGAAAAAAAAAAAGGTTTGGAGACACGCCATGCAAAATCACTGAATCGTCATTCATTAAGCAAAACTTGCGTACATGAATATGGCTACATGGGAGGTTCCAGTGGTCACGCATATTAAATTCTTGCAAAATGAACAACATGGAAAAAGTCTTTATTCTTGTCCTAGTGCTACTGATCTGTGCTTGCTTAGCCTGAACAGAGAAGAACGGTCCAGCCCAAACCTCATGGCACCGAACGGAAAAGAAACTAGAGACTGACACCGAACGCACAAAGAATTTGATTGTTGCCGAATTGAAAAACACTCGGTTGTTAAATAGCAAAAGTGTTTATGAATGTATGACAGTGATTAATATGTATCTTTTTTCTATTTTTTGCTCTATGAATCCTTGATGTCTCGACTTGTTTCTTGACAATACGTTATTGCACCTACTTTCACTACTAGGAAAAACTTATATGTAGGAATATATTCCGTGGCGTACCTAAAAATGTGTGCTTCATAAAAATAGAAATTTTCAACTTCCATGACGCATCAAGCATTGGTGCGCCATGGGATCCAATACTGCACATGGATGAAAGCAATTTTTGGCGCACGTGCCAACATGCGCCATAGAAAGATGGCGCACGTTGGCATATGCGCCACAGAATTCCGTGTGGGGGCCCACACCTGTAGCAGGCCACATTTCTGTGACGCGTGTGTTAATATGCGCCACATAAATTCATCTTTGTATGGTGCATATAGGCATATGCGCTACAAAATGTGCAAGTAGATCTAGGTTTTTTTTGCTCTCCACGCAACCCACCACCACCACCCCCCATCTCCATTTTTAGTTTTGTAAAATACAAAAGAAATAGATAGAAATTTCAAAAAATAAAAATCTTTCGAGGTGCCAATGTATTATGTCATCTAGTTTTAATGAAAATTAACAAACATGAATTTCGAATTTTTTGCAAAATTGCGTTGTGTATCAGTAAAACTAGATTTCTGGTTGCATACGAACTCGAAAAAAATGACAATATATCAAAATCATCGGAAGAAAATTCTACATCTGAATTCAACGTACATAGTCCGTTCTAAAATTTACATAATCGGCAAATTCGAAAAGAGTAAAAAGTTACGGCAAAGTAAAAAAAAATCTTGCAAAAATATTTTTCTTTATGTGGCGTACCAAATGCACATGTGCCACAGAATTTTTAGGCTGAAATTTGAATTTCAGTGGCGCCGTTTTCCTCCTCCTCTCCTCTTTTCTCCTCCTCTTCCTCCTTCTCCTCTCCTCCACTTCTCCTTCACTTATGCTCCTCCTCCTCCTCCACCGGCGACCACCACCTCCTCCTCCTTCTCCTCCGGCGACCTCCTCCTCCTCCGACGACCACCACCACCACCACCTCCTCCTCCTGAGTGCCGTTTTTTTAATTTGAAAAAAAAATCAGTGGCGCACCACCGCTGGGTGCGCCATAGAAGTTTTCTGTGGAGTGCGCCACATAAGTTTTAAAATTATGTGGCGCATGTAGATACACGCCACAAAAATAAATAGCGTGTGTCTTCTGTGGCGCATGGAATATGCGCCACAGAAAATAAAAAACGTGCCCCACATATGAGGGTTTTTCTAGTAGTGTTTGTTCCATATCACAATTTTTTTGGTAGGCTATTTAGCTTACCCTAAAGGTCTTATAATTGTAATTATTTAGCACTTTAGGATGTTTGGAAATCATTTTCGTTTTCATCCGTTCACTTTTATAAGACATTTGCCAATTGGATTCCCAAAAGTTCTTATAAAAGTGAACAGAGGTTGTATATAAGTTATTCAGCACAGAAATACAATCCAATTACATTATAGACTTTTCATAAGACGTTTTTTGCACCAATGTTTATGTCGAAGGATAAGCTTCAGCCGAGTACTGATCCTTAGTTAAGCGCTTCTACATTACCTGAACTCAGTGCAAGCTGATCTATAACTGTAAACAGCAGTCAATGAAATGACTCATGCCTTCAGTTCTCGCACATCACACCGTTAAGTTGTTTTACCTAGGATACGGCTCTGTCATTGTAACCCCATTCACAGAAATGTCCTCTACCGACACAAAACTGGTGTTAGCTGAAGCTCGAGAACAAGGATGCAGGTTCCTGCCATAGCTGGAGCTCCCGAAGAAAAATGCTGGTTCTTCCGGTGCCTGAAGCTCCATGTTATCCCTCGTTAACATGAAAATGACTGTGGATATCTCAGGCCTGTCCGCAGGGTCCGCTTGGACACACATCAGCCCCACATGTACACATCGGAGCTGTTGGTCTCGAGTATCTTCGTTAAGTGTTTGGTCCATCATATGTGAGATTGTTCCCTTTTTCCAGTGATTCCACACCTATCAGTTGGTTATTTTCACCCCTGTTAGTGGGAACCTGAGATCTGATAATATGTTTATGTACATAAAGATGCACTAAATAGATCAGACAATACTGAAGTAAAATCAGCACGCACTTCAGTGATGAGGTTCACAGTGTTGCTATCATCAGACCAGCACTCTCTTCTCCTAGTGACGATTTGCAGGAGCAATACACCATAGCTGAAAACATCAATCTTGGGTGACACACGTTGATGATACACGTACTCCGGAGCCATATAGCCTCTACAGAGAATGTTAAATATTTGATTAGTACTCTACGGTGCATGGAGGTTTGAATTGGCATGTGAGCTTACGGCGTTCCAGCAGCTCCAGAAGTCTTGGTATGTGTGTGACCCTCTCCTAGCAGCCTTGCCAACCCGAAGTCAGCAATTTTGGGTTCCATGTCCTCATCCATAAGAATGTTGTTAGGTTTGAGATCCCGGTGGATAATCCTCATGCTCGAGTCCTCGTGAAGGTACAATATTCCTTTTGCAATACCAAGAATGATGTTGTACTGTTGCTCCCAAACTAGTGTGTGTCCCTCTCTAGTATCTGGTTCAACAAACTTTTGTTAGATAGTGCCGAATGACCACCAAAAGAGGAGAATGCAGTGGAGAAGTTGGTGACTGTAGAATTCAGTGTAGAGGGAAAAAATATATACCGGATAGAAAGTTGTCAAGGCTCCCGTTCTTGATGAATTCATAAACAAGAAGTGTATGATCCCGATTCGAATAATAACCCTGTAAACGAACAAGGTTCTTGTGCTGAAGTTCTGCCAACAGGAGAACTTCATTTTGCAGCTGATGCAAACCATGCCCAGCTGTCCCCACAAGTTTCTTTACTGCTATTTCCTGCCCATCTTGGAGTATCCCCTGAAACATTATTCAGACAAGCTGTGGTAGATACGGAGTCTGCCCTTTTAATTTATATACTACTAGAATTTCCTTGTATGTTTTACTGGAGAACAGCAAGGAAAAAGCTCTATTGTATGATTTTCATTTATAGGAAAGATTTACATAGTGCTGTAATTACCTTGTACACAGCACCAAAACCACCTTCTCCGAGCTTATTCCTCTGCGAAAAGTTTTCAGTTGCCTCTTCCAGCGCAGTCAGATCAAATATGACACACTGCGTTCTCGAGATTTTCTTGAATGCTGATGTCAAATGGCAAGAATGGTATGAATAAACGGTAAATTGGTTCCAGATCTTGAGCAGGTAGACATTCTTGATGCCACTCACGGTTGTCGTGCTTGGTAGACTTAATCCTTCTCCTGAAGCGAATGAAGACAAAACCCGCAAGAGCAGATATCAATACTACAAGGGAACAAACGACGCCCACAGAGATCCCTGCTACACTGGTCTTTTTCTTCTCTGCACAGCATTTATCAAGTCTAAAATTATGGCACTCTGGTGGACTCCGGATGCTGCACTTGCAAAGCTTCAGGATAACTGTAAGTGGCAAAACAAAGAATGGTGAGAGTGACCTGCTCGGGTGGTCTCTGGAGTAGCAGATGGCGGCTCGAGCTGCAGCATGGCCTGTCCCTGGTAGAACGGCCGCACGCTATACCTCAGGTCGCACCACTCCACGCGTGACGTGACATATGGTGGTTTGGTGCCCAGCTGGAGCTTTATCTGCACAAGAAGTTCCCCGAGGCAACCGCTGCACTGCGCCGGCGTCAAGACCGGCACGCACTGCGCGAGCACGTAGATCCTGGGGTCGAAATCAACTTCGCCCGTGGCGAAGTACTTCCTGGCGTTGGTGGTGGAGTTGCTCGAGCTCGAAGCAGCAGCCAGTGCGCGGTCAGACACGGCGGTGAGGATGGCCGTGGCCGCGGCGCTGAACTGCGCAACCGCGACTGCCGGAATGCTCCGGAGAGCCCATCCAGTTTTGATACTTGTAACCGGAATTTGGAAAGGGTTCAGCTGCATGTGTGTTCAAAACTGGACCGGAAGAATTGAGATGTACTAGTAAGAATGGAGAGTGGAAGGACTCCCAGCCGGTACGTACCTAAGCTCGCCGACCTGCCACGTGCTGAGGAAGTCCAAGAACTGGTGATTGGCGTAGCGGAGGACGCAGCCGTCCTCGTACATGGTGACGCCCGTGGCGTTGGGGCAGCTCTGGCCGGCGGCACGGAAGGCCACCCTCACGCACGCGGCGCAGGACGATGCGTTTGCGTCCCCGCGGCACAGCGCCATCGCGTAGGCCGGGCTGGCCGAGAGGATAGCGAAGCCGGACGGCGCAGAGGAGGCGTTGCCGGGGAGCGCCGCGGCGAGGAGCCTCAGGTTCGCCTCAAAAGAGCTGCTGAAGGCGCTGCCGGAGTCGCAGGTGCTGTCTTGTAGCGGACGAGCTGGGGGCAGCGCGAGCAGGACAGAGACCACGGCGAGGATGCCATAGCCCGCGAGCATCGCGCGCGGCGGCAGCCGCTCCGAGCAAGTGGGTTGCATTGCCTGCCTTTTCTTCGATCGGCACCCCACAATGGCTACTGGTGCGAACTGACGTATTGGAAAACGACTTCCATCGACCGATCGAGCTGCACCCTTTGTTTCCTCGCCTTCCACACCACAAAAGGAACTGCGCGCCTCTCAAATGCGAGGAGACCATCTCAAATGGTCCTTAAAATAAATTTGAAGTTTATATTAGGCTAGCAATAGTGCTAGTATCATGCACATCGGTCCCACAAAAATGGTGATGTGGTAGCTAATTAAAGAGGAGAGAGGAGATTAGAGTAACATAGGTGGATACTGTATCATAGCACATCTCACGAGAAAAGTTAATGCCAAACAAATCTTGTGCACAAATTTGCATTGAGATTTAAAAAACAATAAATATAACATAACTATGATACAACTTCATGATACTAACCACTGTAAAGATAGTTCCATGACTCGGGGTAGATGGGTGTTGTGGGCGAGCGAAAGCTCAGGCCGACGATGCCGATTCTGGTATCGACGACGCCCATGGGCGCTGCTTCCCCTCTTGTGGGTGATGCCGTGGCTCCACCTCACCTCCCCAAGTTCTTGCTCCGGGCGAAAGTTCGATTCGTTGCAAATCCTTTGAGTACACCACTTACTGAGGTGTCGCATCCGATCTCGACGGAGTCGCGCGGCAACATGGATACGACTTTCGGTGGTGTCCACTTCATCATCGATTCCAGAGGATTTCTTCGCCTTCCTAGTTCAAGCGTGTCAAGCCCAAGAACTACGGTTCCAGATAACATCACGTCAGCAGCGACTTTGACAGTCCTGCCCGAGAGTATTGGGGAAGGCAGTCGAAGCAGTTTCGGCAGCATAGAGGAGCAACAGAAGAGATGAATGGATTCACACCGCGAAGAAGAAGAGCGAGTTGCGAGCCGCTTTCGACAGTATGAACGATGATGTTACAATGTGCAGTCAAACAAGAGCCGCTTTCGCACACCTTATCTATCAGCCACAGAGCAGCTCGAGGCGCCATGTTACGTGCATTCGTACATCGACCCGAAAGATAATCTTGAAAAGGCCACTCACCTGCTTAGGAATTGTCGGCAGTTCCTTGAAGTCCGACAGTTTTGCGAGGATCTTAGGGCCGAGACAGCAGCAAAAGCCCACTCGAAGGAAAGGGTTGCAACTTATAGTTACCCACCAGAACCATATATAACCGAAGGAGGAGACGTGTATGTACCAACCGAAGTGTTCCCAGTGTCTCGAGGACAGGTCAACATGATCCATAAAACCAGTTTTTCGAAGAGAGAAGCCAAGAAGTTTACGCGAGAGGTGAAGTATGCAGAGGTCGCTATGGCTGAGGTACCCGAATATATCGACTGGTCAGACCAAAACATATCTTTCGGCAAGGTAGGTCATCCGAAGGCCGTTCCAAGACCTGGCCACGCAGCCTTAGTCCTCGAAGCACAGATTGGAGGTTACAATATGAGCAAGGTGTTTATGGATGGAGGAAGTGGTCTGAATTTGTTATTCGCCATCACAATGAAGGCAATGGGACTAACGGTCGATATGCTCAAAGAATCTGATACAGGTTTTCACGGCATCATCCCAACCCGACCCGCTTATCCCCTTGGCAAAATGTCACTGGATGTAGTTTTCGGCACACCTTGCAACATCAGAAAGGAGAAGCTTGAATTTGAAGTGGGTTAAGTTATTGGGAATCCCAGTATCATGCCATCCTCGGAAGACCAGCGTTTGCCAAATTCATGGTGGTACCTCATTATGCATATCCACAACTGAAGATGCTAGGCAATAACGGGACATCAATAACTGTTCACGGAAGTTTTTCTCGATCTGATAGCTGCGACAGGGATTTCCAGAAAATTGCCTCAAAGTTTGGCGCTAAGGAAGACCTTAATGCACTCGATGTTGTTACAGACCACACGAAACCACCAGCCGACAATCAGAACGTAAGATCCGACGAATTTGACGTGGCAAAGGAGGCGAAGAAACAACAAGTGCACCCCTCTGACCCGAAGAAAACAGTCAATACTTCGGCAGATCTTACTGTCACATAGGAAGGCGCGTTCATCGAGTTCCTCCGTGAGCGCTGGGAAATATTTGCATGGGAGCCATCCGACATGCCAGGTATTCCCAGGGAACTCACTGAGCATTCCCTCAATGTTGACCCCAAAGCCAAACCTGTACAGCAGACGATGCATCGCTTTTTAGAACCAAAAAGAAAAGCTATTGGCGAAGAAGTTAATCGACTCCGCAAGGCGGTATTCATTCGGGAGCTCAAGGAAGCCGAGTGGGTAGCTAACCCAGTCATGGTGCCAAAGAAGGATACGACAGCTCTTCGCATGTGTATCGACTACACAAGCCTTAACAAGCATTGCCCAAAGGATCATTTCCCGCTGCCTCGTATCGACCAGATAGTCGACTCCACAGCAGGGTGCGATCGCCTCTCCTTCCTCGATGCGTACTCATGATATAATCAGATCAAGCTCAAAAAAGAAGATCAGGAATTAACTGTGTTCATAACCCCTCACGGCGTTTATTGTTACAACGTTATGACTTTCACGTTAAAAAACGCAGGTGCCACTTATCAGCGGTGTATGCAAGCTTGTCTCGGAGAGCAAATCGGTCAGAATATTGAAGTCTATATCGACGATATCGTGGTAAAAACCAAAAACGCAGTCACCCTCAACGACGATCTACGCGAAACTTTCAGTAATCTCGACAGATACAAAATAAAGTTGAACCCGAAGAAATGTTTCTTCGGGGTGCCAGGAGGACAGGTGCTCGGGTACTTCATCTCAACTAGAGGAATAGAGGCCAATCCTCTAAAAATCAAAGCTATCCTCGACATGGAACCGCCAAAGAATTTGCACCAAGTGCAACAATTGGCAGGGCGATTGGCGGCACTTAGCAGATTTATCGCCAAGTTGGGAGAAAAATCTTTGCCCTTTTATCAGTTAATGAAGAAATCGGAAAAATTCGAGTGGACAGCCGAGGCGCAGGAATCCTTCTATAACCTAAAGAAGATACTGTCGACATCCCCAGTTCTCGTCACTCCACATGAAAAAGAACCAATGCTAATGTATATAGCTGCAACGGTGCAAGTCTTCAGCACGGTCTTAGTCGTTGAGAGAGAAAAAGTAGGGAGAGTTCATGGTGTGCAACGACCTGTTTACTACCTCAGCGAGGTACTCACCCCAGCAAAGCAGCGATATCCTCATCACCAGAAGCTGCATATGCCGTATGGAGGACAACACGGAAGCTACGACATTATTTCACAGAGCACCCGATTATTGTGGTAAGCGAAGCACCATTGAAGAATATACTCACCAACCCGGAGGCGACGGGTAGGGTATCTCAATGGGCTATCGAGATAGCACCACATGATATAACCTATGTCAATCGGACAGCAATTAATCTTAGGTTCTCCCAGATTTCTTGGCTGATTGGATTCAATCGCAAACTCCAGCAGCACCCAACATGTCTGGATCCTGGACAATGTACTTTGACGGATCAAAACGGAGTACAAGTGCAGGCGCATGAGTAATATTGATCTCACCACAGGGAGACAAGATGAGATATATTTTGCGTATGAACTTTCCTCTGCCGACAAATAATGAAGCAGAATATGAGGCACTGTTACACGGGATGCGTATGGCTAAGGCATGTGGAGCAACCCGTCTGGAGATTCACTACAAGGATTCCGCTGTATTGCAACAAAAATTATGGCGACGGCAATTTTTTGTTGCAATAAATTGTAATATTACCACGAATTATCTATTTGTGGTAATAGGAGGCGTGTATTGCAATGGTCACGAAATGTTGCGTTAAATAAGTTTTTTGTGGCAATAGAATCTAGTTATTGCAACCAAATGTCAGATCGTGGCAATAATCTCAACGTATCTCCACAATTTTATTACGGTGCCATAGATAGTTCCATAGTTGCAATAGGGAACATATATTGCAACAAAATCGATATATGTGGCAATAGTTTTCACATATTGCCACAAGATTTCATTGTTGCCAAATAGTATATGATATTGCAACGATATTGGAAGGCCCCACATTTCAGACCAGATTTCTTATTGTCATGCTTTGGGATATTGCCAAAACAGGAATACACCTCACCATGAAATAATTTTAATTTATTTTGATAGGAAAACTAGTTTTTATTATAATAATAATGTAGGACCCAAACATATTACTCCTCTTCAGCAGAACTAGGCAAAAAAAACAACGCAAAACTCTGTTTTCCCTCCAAAACTTAGAGCCAATTTCTTAACAAAATTCTAAACGACCTACAGAATTTTGGTTTACCGCTATTTTTTTCGTATTTGTAGCGGATTCCCACCAAAACTATTCATTAACTAATATATTTAGGTTTACCATTCTCAGTAGAAAAGAGAGAATATGGCGACCGACTGCTCTCGCCCAAGGCGACAGAGGCGACGCGCCGCCCCTTCCCCATCGACGGCGCCCACTCCGGCCAGGTCGTTCACCTCTCGGGACCTCGTCTGCGTCTGTCCCGGGCGGCCCCTGCCCCCGCTGCCGGCTTCCATCCCCGCAGGTATGCGTCCCGTGGCGGTCAACTTCTCCAGGCCCCGGGCGGATCTGTATCCGATCGTGTTTATCCCCGCAGGTATGCGCCCACTGTCGGCGGGGACATCGGCGATCTGGAGAACAAGATCATCTCCCGACCATGCATGGCTTCATGTTAATCCGGGATCCCTGCTACCGGGCTACCTTCCTGTAGAATCCTCAGACTCACGGCAAGATCATCGATCTTCCGTCTTTGGGACTTGAGATCAAAGATGACTTTCTCGTAGACTGCAATTGCCTGCTCTCCATCAAGGAAACTATTCCAGACTGCATCGTGCTCCTGGCTCAGCCTGACGGCCCCTTCATATGGTACTGTAAAGTGTAAAAAGTTTTAATTTGTCTACATCAGTCGATCTGTAGTTTGCTGTCCGGGCTGCACCTAGCTTCATAGAAATTTCCTCCGTTCCTATTATTCTCATGTGTGCCCTCTGCATATGTGTTGCCTAGTGATTGCAAATTTCTAATTAATATTTGTAAAATATTAATTTGCTTCTGGAACCTAGTTGGATAGGGCTAAATCTCTCGATTTGTAGTGTGCCCTGCAGGTGCAACTAGCTGCATATATAATTTTCACCTGCCAAAATGACTGTGCTTAAGTGGCTTAGCATTTGTATATTGAGGTGGGCATAAACATACACATTTATTATCAGTTTTATACTAACTTTGCTGATGCTACCTTTTCTTCAGTTAAGATTTACCGAGTACTTTTCAGTAATTTTTGGTCAATCGTCCATGCATGTATATGAGTAAAGCAATTCTATGGCATCTCTTATTTTTCGTTTCTAGCGACATTACCTAAACTGTTCAGTTTTTGTTTACGCAGCTAAATAATTCATACACTTCAGAATGGTTTGTTGTTGTACTGAAGTTGATGTTCCATTAAGTCATACACTGACAGCTGCAGTGAAGTTTTATTTTTACCAATATCAATCTAATTTCTTCACATTGTCTGCAGCATTGTTCCATTAAAGAATGACTATGTGGAAATGCAAGTTAATGAGGTTAAATGTTTCTTTTTTCAGCTGAGATGTTAAGATGTTGATTCTGCCTAGTATCAATAGAATAGATGAATCGGGCGAATCAGTCTAAGGCTATTTCTGGATGTACGATGTGTTTCATGTATTATTGGATTACTAACTGGGTGATAATTTTTAATGTCCTCCATTATTTATGCTAGACTTGATTTGTAGGGTATTATCCACATGCCAACACCTGAAAGAAAGTTGTTGTTCACTGTATTGCACTGTCTATATATAGCATCAGCCAGTTGAACAGTAGAGACAAAAAACTGGTCAAGGTATCTCTTCAGCAACTCAAATAATTTTTGATTTTGCTACTTGATAGAATTATCACTGTTTCTATTTTTACTCTTATGTTACTTCCAAAAAATGACTTCTGCAGGACACTCTTGAATTTATGCAGGCCATTTATATATTCATTTATGGGAGGCCAATGTGGGTCTACCATGAGTTCTAGCAACAATCGGTCATGTTGGGTATGTTTTTGAGTTCAGTATTGTATACATAGCAAACTTTGTATTGACACATGTCAATTGCAATCCACATTTCTGCGCAATTTCCTTCTAGTCAGTAAGTATAATATCTAGTAGTAACTAATTTATTTTAGCATTCAATTGCAATGTATAAGGTCAGCTGAGCATCATATGGTTTTGTTCAGATCTCATCGTGATTATTCCTCTGGCCAGATTTCCTTTTGCATATTCATATGTTGATAACCACTATGATTTCTATGTCAAACAAGCTATTTAAAATGGATAGGATAACAATTTTTTTTTTGCATGCTGTCATAGCTTTGGCGTGTGACAAAGTTGAGTATACGTATTTACAAAAACAGATCAACTACATAGTAGAATCCAATATACCACTGCATTTTGACAAGTTGATATTGATAACGAACTTTTTTTCAGGTCCCATAGATCAGCAAGACTTCTATATTCGGATATCAGCTTTGGACATGTTAGGCAAAATATTGCAAGGAATACATATAGAATTAGGTAGAACATTATAATTTGACGCAAGGTTGTAAATTATCTATTATTTAAACAATTAATATGTATTGGATGCTATTCCAGTAATTAATATTGAAGTATTTGTCACTACATTCATATTGTATTCTATCATTTGTGTCTATTGTGCTATGGTTCACCCAGCCAATCCCATGGCAAAATGACTAATGCCACAAAAACAAAAATTGTTTCATAGTTTCTTGCCACGCTTCACTATTGCTATGGAAGATTATGCGCCACAAACTGAGCTTCGTTGGCATAGGTTATTGCCACAAATGATGTCGCCACGAGTTTGTTACATGTTGCGTTAACCTATCTCCACAAACCAATTACATGTTGCGTTAACCTATCTCTACAAACCAAATTGTGGCATCAAGTGATTGGTGCCACGAGAAAAAATGTGGCAACTTACCACATGGTTGTTGCAATAGCACACTTTATTGCCACGATTGCTTTTTTGTGGAAATAACCTATTACCATGTGTCCAATTGCAACGGATGCCAACGAATGTCATTTTGTGGCAATAGGTGTGTATTGCAACAATTTGGCATGTATTGCGACGAACGACTTTGTTGCAATAGACCCAGATTCTTGTAGTGATTTATGGTGATTCACATATTGTAGTATAGCAGTCGATGAATTTATGCGATGCAGTTAGTGATAACATGATCGCTTACCGTCAACTATACCAATCTATGGAAGCCAAATTCGAAGGGTGCGAGCTAAAACACATCGGGAGAGCCAGCAATGAGGAAGCCGACGCTTTGGCAAATATAGGGTCCACATGTTCCCCTATCCCAGATGGAGTCTTTTATGAAGTAATTGCTCAAAGGTCAATTAAAGAAAAAGTATCGGCACCTCTGGGAGTGTCGACCGATAGTCCAGCAAATAAAGAGGATGTCGAAGGTCCTGTACTACAGCCAGCAGAGCAAGTATTTCTCCTTGAACCTCAGTGGACTGAGCCTTTCTTAGCATACGTAATGGAGCAAAAACTAC
>NC_061509.1:222790580-222810578 GCF_022539505.1 Lolium rigidum
CGTGGCGCACCAAAAACGGTGCGCCACAGAACTAAGCTTCGCCTATAAGGGTTTTCCTACTAGTGCGTGGAGGATTGAGTTGGGGGTAAGTTGCCATAGTTGAATTTCGTACGTCCGCAAGAGGTGGAGGAGGAATCCATGAGTAGGAAGCGAAAGGCCTCGATACAGGAAAGATAAGAACATCACGGTAAAGCCAGCAGGGGATCAGGCCGAGAAATCGCACCTGGAAGGATCACGTTTCCCTCTTCGGAAGAAATCAATCCTAGGCTTCGGGATCTCTTCTCGTCACGCTTGGTGACAGTTGATGCCACCCAATCTCCGGGCTTGGCCTTCGAACTCGACGGCGCTGGCGGCGCTGGAGCTGGGGGAGGAGCGCTTGGAGCGCTCCCCTTCGGAAGAGAAGAAGAGGACTTGGCGGCGGCGCCTCTGCTGGTGGAACTGGCAGCGGCGGCAGGATTCTTCTTCTTCACCATTGTGAGATCTGATGAAGATTGGAAAAGCAGTGGTGGCGGCTCAGCAACGGCAAAGGGAGGAAGAAGGAGAAGAATGAGAAGATGCTACGGAAAACGTGGAGAAGATTAGAGATTTCTCGCCCTTTGGAGGTTTTGAGGAAAAGATAAGTGTTGTGGAAGCATGTGGCGCTTGAAGAAAGAGTGGAACCGGCAGCCCATTGTTCCCACGTTGTGCGAAAATCGAGGAGACACCTCGATCGCCACGCGTGCAATGGTCAAGCCCTAAAAAACTGCCCGCGCAGAGCTAGGGTAGGCCCGTCAGGTCACGTCCTGCCAATCAGCCCACAGCAATTACACGTCATCAGTGATGTCATAAAAAACTAGAAGCATTCGAAGGGAAAAAAGAAAAGCTATCGGATGAAGGACTTGAGTCTACGCCCGGCTGCAGACATCCGTACCTAGACTCGGGGGCTACTCCCATCGGGAGCGCTGACGCGCACCCGATAAAATGAAGACTCGATAGAATGAGCAGTCGAAGGAAGAAGGTTTGAGTCCACACTCGGTTGCAAGCGCTCGCACCCAGACACTCGGGGGCTATTACTCCCATCGGGAGCGCGTGATACACACCCGATAGAAGTTTTTTGCACTTCAGGATCATGCCCGGGGACTTGATTCTGTGTAGGGTAACGTTGTTTTGCCATCGGCAGTTAACCAAACAGCAGTTGGGCACGTTACTCATTATCCTTTGCATAAAGAAAATATATCGGATGACCTATGAAGATCTGTGGAAAACATCGGCAGAGGAAAATATTCGAGTGGTACAACTTGAGTCTACGCACGGACTGCGAGCATCCGTACCTAGACTCGGGGGCTACTCCCATCGGGAGCGCTGACGCGCACTCGGCAAAATGAAGACAGAGCAGATTCAAGATAAACAAGGACAATGAAGGAGAAGAACATCAGGAGAAGACATACTTTAGTCTCTACCCGAACTATTCGGCACCCTATTGTAACCCATTATCATCATAATCAAAGAACAGACAGGCAGGACGTAAGGGTTTTACCTCATCGAGGGCTCTGAACCTGGGTAAATCGCTCTCCCCGCTTGTCTGTGAACCGATGTCTCGTGTCAGCCTGCAGGATTCCATCAACCCTAAGCCCCTATCGGAGGGCATTGGCGAGGAGTACCCTCAACACCAGATGACCCAACAGAAGCCAAGCGTATCGTGCGACGATCTAAGGCCTTCACTATAGTTGACGGCGAACTTTACAAGCGCAGCATCTTTGGTATCTTTCAAAGGTGTATCGCCATTGACGATGGAAAAGCTCTTCTGCGGGAAATACATGAAGGAACTTGTGGTCACCATGAAAGTAGTAGGGCCCTTGTAGCCAAAGCTTTCAGAGCAGGGTTTTATTGGCCAACGGCCGCGTCTAATGCCCGAGACTTGGTAAAAAAGTGTGATCCTTGTCAACGTTTTGCACCAAAACCACACGCACCTGCAACAGACCTAATGACAATACCCTTGTCCTGGCCTTTTGCATAATGGGGACTCGATCAAGTTGGTCCGCTGCCGAGATCATGGCCAGGAGGGCACACATACCTATTGGTCGCAGTCGACAAGTTCACTAAATGGATCGAAGTCGTACCAGTCAGAGATCAAACAGCTAAAACTGTTGTTAAGTTCTTCGAAGGAATAACTTGTCGCTTTGGTACGCCTCACAGCATCATTACAGATAATGGAAGTAATTTTGACTCCAAGGAATTCCGCAAATTCTGCGATGATGGTAATATCAAGCTTAAATTCGCCTCGGTTGCACATCCTCAAACCAATGGTCAGGTCGAAAGGATAAATGGCTTAATATGTGACGGCATTAAAAAGCGTCTGACAGGCGCAGCTGGAGCTTGGGTCAAACAATTGCCATCGGTGCTATGGAGCCTACGGACTATACCAAACAGGTCAACTAAGTATACTCCGTTTTTCCTTGTGCACGGAGCCGAAGCTGTTTTACCAGCCGATGTTCGTTTTGAAGCTCCCCGAGTGACTGCGTACACAGAGGCAACTTCCAATATGGCACTACCAGATGCTATAGACCTTATTGATGAAGCTCGAGACATTGCTTTAGCCAGGACGGCTGTATATCAACAGGCAATTCGAAATTACCACAGTCGAAGAGTTCGCAACCGTGGTTTCAACATTGGTGACATGGTGTTGCAACTAAAGCAAGAAAGAACTTTGAAACTTGAGTCTCCATGGGAAGGGTTGTTCATAGTCACCGAAGTTATACCAGGAGGAGCTTATCGTCTCAAGAATCCTGCTTCGGGCAAGGACGTTGACAATCCATGGAACATCGCTCAGCTGCGGAGATTCTACTCATAGGACACATCTACTCTTTATTCGCTACATGAAGGCTTCTCATTCTGTCACATATTATGAATAAAATTCTTGATTGGGCTCCTATCTTTATTGAATTCATTACTCGAACAATTGTTCGAGTCCTCTTTTATTAAGCTAACTACTCATATTGGGAGCTTCGGCTATAATTGCATGATATATGGCCAAACTCGATAACACTCGAGGGCTACTTACAGTACCGATAATTAATTAATACTCCCACCGGGAGCTATAATTATCGATACGAAATAAGCCATCCAAGCATCAAGATAATTCGCGAGTGCTGTAGTCGATGGAAAAGAAAATATTACTTACAAAAAGGCTCATACCGGTGCACCGTGTGACGAATCCAAATACATAAAGCGCCTAAATCCCTCGTTCATTAGATGGGTGTCGCTCTTACAAAACATACAAATTGACTCTGCAAAATACAACAGAGTCGTCGGGTGAGCAGGCTAACTTGATCACTCAGCCGCCCCGATAAAACCTTTTTCATCGAGCTAACAAGTTCAAAAACAAATGATGTAACACATCAAAGTACACACAAGATTACTCCTTGCAACGCAAGGTTATATATACATAATTTCATCGCAGGGCTTCTTGGTCTTCTCGAGCTTTCAAATACCTTTCAATTCATGTTTCCATCCGAGAAATAATAGCATATTCAGGGTGTCTGGCTATGGAATAATACTGGTCTAATCTCATGTTACCATTTGCTATGACTTCCATATCTAAGGTCGGATGGCAGGCTAAAACAGAGGCAAGTGCAAGTTCGGCTCCAGCAAGAAGTTCCTTCCGCACCAGCAGGCGAATTCTCTCAGGATTCTTGAATCGAGTGAACAATGCAGACAAAGTCTCGGGTGCTGGGTCTAGTGGAAACAACGTCTTCCATACCATCGAAAGATGAGCGTGGTAATTTTCAAAATAATAATGCACCTTCTCCACTCGATGCTCAAATTTAGCCACGACTACAGCTTTTGGTCGATTTGACCACAATTCATGTTTCGGGTGAGAGACATCAGTCATTGCTTCGATCTTTTCATGAATTCGCCTGTTATCTTCTGATTCATTGAATGCTACGACTGTTCAAATGCAAAAAAAAAATGTCAACAGAAGGTTACTTAGCAAGTAAAACGATGGAAATTGGAAGGGGTTCAGGTACTCACAGCTTAAGCTTTCGGTAGCGGCACAGAGGCGATCTAGAGCATGCTGCTCGACTGCAGTAGCAATCTTGCTCTTCCTTTTTACCAATGCTGCCATAGCGTGGAGATTGGTTATGTCTTTTTTCAATCTAGAAATCTGATCGCGCAAACGACAAACAAGTTCAGATCCATCGATAGCCGAAGGATTCAAAGAAGAGTCAGCACAAGAAGAGGTTGAAGGAATCTGCATCACAGTTTTTCCAACTTAGAAGAGCGTGAATAAAAACTCCCATCGGGAGCACATATATTACATCCAAAAGATTGTTGATACTGGTAACATAGCCAGTACGAAGCAAAGCTAGACTAAACTACATCATGTGTAATTACAATAATGGAGCAAGAGATATTTCAAGGTTGAGCCGATGATGAATCAGGTGCAGCCTTAGGCGTAGCTTTGGTCTTCTCTTCATCAACTAGCTTGAGAAGCTTGCTAGCACAGATCACTACTAATTGTTTGAAAGGCTCAAGACTGACTAGGCAATTGTTGTCATCTACGGGCAGTGCCTTAGGTAACTTTTCCAAATCTGAACTCAGCCTGTGCCCCATCAGCAGTTGGAATATAAGAACCGCCCCAAACAGACGAGAGCGTCGCTTAAGTACCTCTATAGCCTCAGAAGAGTCGACGAAGAAAGTGTCCGCCATTTCGCCAAGGGTCTTCTTTTGGCTCACCTTCGGGAATATCATCGAGAATAACCTCGACAGAGCCCCCTTGGTTTTTTGCAAAAGGAAAAGGACTTGGACATTGGAGTCAATAGCAAGCGAAAGGGCGTCAGACATTGAATCCTCCCGAAGCTTGCGAGCAAGATTGATAGGCATATCAGCAGCATCTGGAAAGACACGAATAAGCAATCCAGAAGATAGTATTGGAAAGATACCATGCAAAAAGGAACTTACTCAGCAAGTTCGTGATCGTTTCGCGGAGAGCGCCTTCTTTTTCATCGGCTGGAATGGCAGCCTCGCGTCTGGCCTCTTCCTCATCCTTCATTTTCTTCTTCAGCTTCTTCAGCTCATCTTTCAGCAAGGTGTTTTCATTCTGAGCATCGGCTATAAGCTTGTTAGCTTCCAGCACCTGATCAGCCGAAACTTTGATGGCCTTTCGAAGCTGAGCATTTTCTGACTCAAGGCGAGTAAATTGTTTAGCGAAATCTGCCACAGCGTCAACTGTGGCAAAAATTGGCTGCAAGACAAGAAGATGAAGAATCTCAGTAAAATTCGGGAATCCACCATAAATGAATATTGAGCTAAGCAGTTTACTTACGTGATCACGATCAATTGAAGGAGCAGGAGCACCGGCAGAAGGGTTAACCTTTGATACAGGAACCTTTGCCACAGTCGTCCTTGAAGGTGGCGCTAGATCAGCAGGCGAAGGATTCGACTCCTTAGCTGACTCAGTCCTTTCAGAAATTAACTTGGCCCTCTTTGCGAGAGGGACTTCATCATCGTCGTCAGAACTGCTTGGAAAAAATAGTACAACGTTACATGATTTAAAGGAAGCTGGTTACAAAAGGAAAAAGCATAGACTCACAGGTCTAAGTCATCTTCGGCAGCAAAGAAGCCTGTCGAACTTTTCGCAGCTGGAGGAGGCAATGCAGTTTCATCAACATCATCATCTTGTCCGCTAGGACTTGATTCAGCCGTTGTCATCAAGTCTTCGTTGATCCTCCTGCGCCGCATAGCCCTAATGCGAGCATCTTCCTCGGGAGCTTCGTCCTCCTGGACGTTGCTATCCTCGAGAACGTGCTGCGCATCTTCAGTTTCCTCCGAATCATCCTCGTCATCCTCTAGTTCTACCCCACTTTCGGGTGTAGGAGGGTAGCACTGAGCAACGGTGGAGGCCTGCTGATAGAAAAATAAACTTTTAAAAGTTCGAATAAGGAAATAGAAACATTATTTGGAACAAGTGCGAAGAAGATTACCTCGGCAGGAAGATGTTTGAAATCAAATGGAGGGCGAGCCGAAGTCATGACAATGTCGTCCTTCTGGCTGAAACGAGTAAGGCGCCGCACCTCGTCACGGAGTTCCTCATCGGACGGGTCGACTGAGCTAACTCTCGACTTATCATCCTTGCCGACAAACAACCACAGCTGGTGAGGACGAGACATCAATGGCTGCACCCGACGTTTTAGAAACACCGAGACCACCTCAGTACCGCACATCATCAGACCCCCTGCATTCTTCAGGTCTAAGCCCTTTTCGAACAGTTGGTCGGCTGTGGCACTTTCTTCGATAGTCATGGTGTTCCGCCAGGATTTCTTCGGCGTAGCCACCAGGACATCTTCAAACAGGGGAAAGTTGGAGCGCCGTCCAGCTAATGGAGTGTCTCGCAGGTAGAACCATTTCTGTCGCCAGCCCTAGACTGATTCCTTCATCGGGAAGTCGAGGTAGTCAGCCTCTTTTCAAACGACAAAACCGATGCCACCACTAACGGGAGGACCGTCATTGCCGTTGTGGCGTTTTACATAGAAGATTTTCCTCCACAAGCCCCAATGAGGGTCTATGCCAAGGAACGCCTCGCACAAGGTGACGAAGATGGAAAGATGTAGGATGGAATTTGGGGCCAGCTGCCAGAGCTGAATCCCATAGAAAAAGAGGAGAGTGAAGGAATTCGTGGGCAGGAAGTGAAATCCCACGAAATAAGAAGGTGACAAACATAACAATAAAGCCCTTGGGAGGCCTTGGACGAGAAGATCAACCTGGGAGGAGAATGTTATCGTCGGATGATGAGATGAAGCCAAGCGTGCGCAGCTTGTTCATATCACGGTCTGAGATGGTGGAGGCGCGCCAATCGTGGCAGGCCTTTCCAGCGCCTGACGAAGCTCCTGGTTCAGCCGTTCCCTTCCTTTTGCCCATGATGCTCGAGTTCTTGGAAGAAGGAACAGTGGTGAAAGAAGAGATTGAGGAGGAAGATGAGCAGTACAGAGGTGTAAAAAGTGAAAATAGTGAAGGGGCCTTTATTTATAGCGAGGACTATTGGGGAATCGTGGCCATAACTCGAGCAATTGTGGGGAGGTGGACGAGGATCTGATCGTACACGTGTCCGAGCAAGAGAAACGAAACCGGCGGCCCATTACCCCCACTACGCGCAGAAATCGAGGGGGCACCTCAGTCAATGCACAAGCACTGGTCATTTCCTAAAATGACCGCACAGAAGTAGGGTAGGCCCATCAGGTCATGTCCTTTTCAATCAAACCGCAGCAGTTCCTACGTCACCAATGATGTCATCAGAAGTATCGATTACACATGGAGCATCCGAAGGAAATTAAAACTATCGAGTGGTTCGACTTGAGACTACACACGTATGCAAGCATCCGCGCCTAGACTCGGGGGCTACTCCCATCGGGAGCGCTGGACGCGCACCCGATATAATTTTTGATCGAAGATTATTTACAAGAAAGATTACATCAGGAAGTGCCTGAAGAAAGTTCAAGAGATTTGGGCTAAAGTCTGCACTCGCTTGCAAGCATCCGCGCTTAGACTCGGGGGCTACTCCTATCAGGAGTACTGGGTGCACACCCGATAAAAGTTATGAACTCGAAGGTTTTTTCGCGGCCCAGGATCATGCCCGGGGACTTGATTCTGTGTAGGGTAATGTTGTTTTGCCATCGGCAGTTAACCGGAAAAAACTGGGCACGTTACTCAATATCCCTGACGTACTAAATCTTTCTTGGAGGAAATGAAGACCCGATAAAAGGAGAAATATCGGATGACCGTAACAAGTTGAAGGAAACTTTGGCAGAAGAAAAATGTTCGAGTAGTACAACTTGAGTCTACGCACGGTTGCCAGCATTCGTCCCTAGACTCGGGGGCTACTCCCATCGGGAGCGCTGGATGCGCACCCGATAAAAGAAGGCGCTGCTGTTACAAGGAGGACAAGACCTATCGACTAAGGTGAATATTCGACAGAAGGCATGCTTTAGTCCCTGCCCGAAGTATCTTCGGCCAAGCACTCGGGGGCTACTGCTGTGGGCATTACCCTTCGGCTAACTAATGTTTCACTACCTCTTGCGGCCCAACCGGGGGCCCATGAAGGCACTCGATGGTGAGGTAGGCCACTACATCGGTGCCGAAGAAGAATCCTTGAAGAACAAGACAAGAAGACGAAGAATACAAGGAAAGTTTAGAACTAGGACCCTTTGTAACCTAGTCGTACCCGGACAGATCTCTCGAGACCTGGCTCCCAATATAAGGGCCAGGAGAGAGGCTGCTGAGGATACACGCAATCTTAGCAATCATAGCCACCACAAGTCTAGAGCTAGGTCCCTGTAGAACTTAGCCTCTCGACGAGATCATAGCCGAAACCTTCGGCACCCCATTGTAATCCGATATTTTCATAATCAAGATCGGACAGGCAGGACATAAGGGTTTTACCTCATCGAGGGCCCTGGACCTGGGTAAATCACTCTCCCCGCTTATTTGATAACCGATGTCTCGTGTCAGCCTACAGGATTCCATCTACCCTAATCCCCATACGGAGGGCATTGCCGGGGAGTACCCTCGACACCTAGCGAAAGCTTAGAACTTGGTCAACATAAACGCATCCATCCTAAAGGACAAGGCAGACACGGCCAAAAATTACGAAAACGCATGCGAGCATAAGCAGAAGGTGGAGAAAGCCTATGAGAAAGCGGCATAGCTTGCGGAACAATGGGAAACACACATCAAACAGACCCAGGAGGAATCAAAGCAAAATAGGAGGAGGCAGAGAGAAGCTATCCCTCCTCGCAACATCAACTTCGACAGTGCAGCTCACCGCAAATATCTGGCAACTCCAAAAGATAACATGGAAAAAGCGGCGGAGCTCTTGGCCAACGACGACGATAAGTTTGACCTTGTGTACCTCAGGGAAATCGTTGGCACTGCCATGAAGCATCATAGCAAGGTGGATACTTCACGCAGACTATCTTCCCACCCGGAGGCGTTGATACGTCGCAAACGTATCTATAATTTTTGATACTCCATGCTTGTTTTACACCAATTCCACTTTGTTGTACGTACACTTCGTTACACTTTTATACATTTTCGGTACTTACCTATTGACAAGATGCCAAAGTGTCAGTTCCCTGTTTTCTGCAGTTTTTGGTTTCAGAAAAGTTGTACTGGAAACATTTTCTAAATTGGATGGGACAAAAGACGAAGTCAATATTTCTCTGTAACGAAGACAAAGACCTAAGGGGGACAAAGAAGCGCCAGAGGGCGGCCAAACCAACCCTAGGCGCGGCCCAGGCCCTGGCGGCGCAAAGGGGTGGTGTGGCCCCCCAGGGCTCCACCGACCTTGCCCTTCCGCCTATTTATTCACGATCTCGGGAAAACCCCAGATACCTGAGTCTCCATCCACGAAAAGTTCCATCGCGGCCGCCATCGCAGAACCCATCTCGGGAGGGTTGTGAAGTTCTTCCTGGCACCCTGTCGGAGGGGGAAATCATCGCCGGAGGCATCTGCATCGACATGTCCATCTCCGAAGTGATGCGTGAGTAGGTCATCCCTGGACTATGGGTCCATAGCGGTAGCTAGATGGTTGTGTTCTCCAATTTGTGCCGCATGTTTAGATCTTGTGAGCTTCCCTACATGATCAAGGTCATCTTTATGTAATGCTACATGTTGTGTTTGCTAGGATTCGATGAATATTGAATACAATGTTGAGATCTATTATATATTCATGTCATATGTTATTTGTGATCTTGCATGCTATCTGTTGCTAGTAGAAACTCTGTCCAAGTAGATATGTGTGACTCCAAGAGGGAGTATTTATGCTCGATAGTGGGTCCATGCCTCTAGTTTTCTGGAAGAGTGATAATAACTTCTAAGATTGTAGATGTGTTGTTGCTACTAGGGACAAAACAAAAATGTTTTATCTGAGGGTAATTCTATTGTTTACATTACACACAATGCTTAATGCAATTATCTATTGCTTGCAACTTAATACTCGAAGGGGTTCGGACAATAATCGGAAGGTGGATCATTAGTCATAGATGCAGTTGGATTACGATCTATGTATTATGTTGTAATGTCCAAATGAATCTCATAGTAATCATCTTTTCATGTATGGTTGATATTCTGTCAATTGGCCAACTGTAATTTGTTTACCCAGTATGTTATTTATCTTTATGGAGAGACACCTCTAGTGAACTGTGGACCCCGGTCCTTTCCTTTACACTGATAAATTCATCCACTACAATCCAGCTCTGTTTACTTACTGCAAGCTCTGTTCTCTTTAATTAATGCAAACATCTCCTTCCACTCGATACATTTAATCCTTTGTGTTCAGCAAAATCGGTGAGATTGACAACCTGACTGTAAGTTGGGGCCAAGTATGTTGGTTGTGTTCTGTGTAGCTAGGTTCCATGTTGTTGTTGACGCTGGGAGTGCGCCCTGCCACTAGCCAGCTAGCAACACCTTCAGAAGTCACGTCTTTCTCCTACTGGTCGATTCAACCTTGGTTTCTTCTTGGGGTTCCTCTTGGGGTTCCCCAACGGTGTGCAATCTGCGCTCATCAAGCTCTGCCGAGGAGAAAGAGGATTTCTGCAAGGGGAGTCTCTCATCTCCAATCTCTTCACTTTGTTATAGTTTTGCTTAGTTTCTTTTATTTTGTCTTGTTTTCTTCTTCATATCAAAACACAAAAAATTTAGTTTCTTTTATATTCGTCTTTATATCAAAAACACAAAAAAATAGTTTCTATTATAGTTGTTATTTTGTTGCTTTACTTTTTAGCTCATTATGTTTTCCCTAAGTACGTTCCGAAAGACATATCAATAGGTAGTGGTTCTATAATTGGGACAGATAACATTGAAGAATTCTTTAATCATGTTAGTAAGCATAAAAAAATTTAGGATAAATCCCTAGTAGAAATTGCTCCTGGTTTGAAACTGCTGCAGCTTATTTAGTTCAATTGTTGAAGGCTAGATTTGTTAACCTTAACTCCATAATGCAGCAATTATTTCTTAAACTTCATGAAACAGAGAGTGATGAAAAGAGAGATCTTATTCTAGATACTTTGCTTAAGGAATTTAAAAATGTTGTTATAAAAGCTAGGAAAGTCTTTGGTCGGTTTAAGATGCGAGGCTCAAGTGCAGATGTTATTAGCACACTTGAAAAGATAGACAGTATCAAATTGCAAAATAACGAGGAAATCAAAATATCAACACCTTTCAAACTCATAGGAATACATGAAGCTCTCGAAAAGAATTTGACTCGATTGTTCCTGAAAATCCATTTGATGAAAATAATTAACCCAAATTTGTTGAGAGAGGGTTTTATAAAACTTTTATGGATAAAATACAATTCCTTGTTGAAAAGTAGCCCGACATTTATGATTTTGATGCTTCTTCACTTGATAATACTTGATGCTCGCTCTTTTTCTGCACCTAGTTGAAATGCGTTAAAGAAAATCACTCTTGCAAGATACATATATTTATTTTCTGTAATTTTTCTTTTTTGTTGAGTCTCGGAAGTTATTGCCTCTGTAATAACCTATTCTTATCATTTTTATTTCATTTTTGTGCCAAGAATAGCCTCTAATAGGAAGAAAGTAAGATTTGGGGAAGTTGCTGTCCAGAAACAGATTCTGTGATGTTACCATAAAAATTCCTATAAATAGTCAGAGCGGAATTTTCAACTGTAATTTTTTATGCATATGCTCCGGGTTATTAACTAACTTTTGTTAGCTTTCCACTTTTCAAGATGAGAACAAAATATTTTTGCAAAAATCGATCTTTACCTATTGTTCTGTTTTTATAGATTTCTGCACTATTTGCATTTTCCTCTTAAATCTCTTTCTTTTTTAGGTCTTTTGATCAAAGATATTTTTGGAGAGTTGCTAAAGTAGCTACTGTTTTAATAAATGTTTTATATATGTTATAACTAAACCCAAGTAGATTTGTTTATTTTGATTGTACTAATGCTGCTAATAAAGAATTGTTTGAAGTTTTGTATGAAAGAAGTTTTCAAGTGTAGGGAAAGAATAATGATGTGATGAGATGAAGAATGCACTAGTAGGGAAAGCCTCATTAGTGTGGCGCACCAAAATATATATTCTGTGGCGCATGGGTGGTGCGCCACAGAAACTTTGCCACAAAAATAAGGTTTATGTGGCGCACCAGTCCATGCGCCACAGAATTAAGCTTTCTGTGGCACACCAGCGCCTCCGTGCGCCACAGAAACAGGTGCGCCACAGAAATAGTTTTCAGTGCGCCACAGAATTTGCTCATATTATACACGATTTTGTGCTGCCTGCTATACACATACAGGTCATATACAGCAATATACATATATTATACAGAAATATGCAGATATAGTATAAATAGAATGTATGTACATTGCACATATATAATATAGACATCATCATCACATTACTTAGATCCCGATCGAGATACATATATAGTGGCAAGTGTCAAATGTTTTACATACAACTCTTAATTCATACAAATTTCACCATTTCGAGATACAAAGTGGTCTTCATCTGGTTCATCCTTTGCTCCCTCCTCTCTACCTGCCAGGCTCGTTTGCATCGGGGTCTTCATCCGGTTCCTCCTCTGATTAAAATGGAAGAAATACCAATGCAATTAAGAAGTAGCTAGTATGAACTAAATGGAATGCCTCATACATTGTTGGTCAACACGAATATTAACATTCAGGGATGGCGTAAGTGAGAGAAAGTCCGATGCACAAGAGATTGATATTTGTGCTATCTTACGAGGCTCACTTACGCCACCCCCGAGTGTACGGTGACCAAGCATTTTAATCATCGGCATTTTGAAAATACCAAAGCAAATGGAATGACAAGGGCCTCATACATTGTTGGCCAACACAAATATTAACATTCAGGGATGGCGTAAGTGAGACCAAGTCCGATGCACAAGAGATTGATATTTGTGCTATCTTACCAGGCTCACTTACGCCACCCCCGAGTGTACGGTGACCAAGCATTTTAATCATCGGCATTTTGAAAATACCAAAGAAAATGGAATGACAAGGGCCTCATACATTGTTGGTCAAAACAAATATTAACATTTAAGGAAGATGTCAACGAGGCCAGGTAGGATGCACAAAAGATTGATATTTGTGTCATCGCACCAGGACCACTGGCGCCTCCCCCAAGTGTGTAGTGACCACAAAATTTAATCATCGGCACTAAAATGGAAGAAAGGCCAATGTAATTAAGAAGTGCCAACTCAAATAAGAGATAAGTATCTAGTATGAACTAAATGGAATGCCTCATACTTTGTTGGTTGAAACAAATATTAACATTTAGGGAAGGGGTCAGTGAGACCAGGTAGGATGCATAAGAGATTGATATTTTTGTGTCATCGCACCAGGCTCACTGGCGCCCCCCAAGTGTGTAGTGACCAATAAATTTAATCATCAACACTAAAATGGAAGAAAGGCCAATGCAATTAAGAAGTGCCGACTCAAATAAGAGATAAGTAGATAGTATGAACTAAATGGAATGCCTCATACTTTGTTGGTCGAAACAAATATTAACATTCAGGGATGGGGTCATCGAAGCCAAGTAGGATGCACAAGAGATTGATATTTGTGCCATCACACCAGGTTCACTGGCCCCACCCCAGAGTGTACAAGTGACCAAACATTCTAATCATCGGCCAATGCAATTAAGAAGTGCCAACTCAAATAAGAGACAAGTAGCTAGTATGAACTAAAGGGAATGCCTCATACTTTGTTGGTCGAAACAAATATTAACATTCCGGGATGGTGTCAGCGAGGCTAGGTAGGATGCACAAGAGATTGATATTTGTGTCATCACACCAGGCTCGCTGGCGCCACCCCGGAGTGTATAGATGACCAAACATTATAATTATCGGCACTAAAATGGAAGAAATTGCCAAGTGGTATCAACTAGATATAGCATGCGCCTCATACTTTGTTGGTTAAAACAAATATTAACGTTCAGGGATGGAGTAAGTGAGGCCAGGTAGGATGCACAAGAGATTGATATTTGTGCCATCACACCAGGCTCACTTGCTCCACCCCCGAGTGTACGAGTGACCAAACATTCTAATCATCGGCACTAAAATGGAAGAAAGAGCCAAGTGGTATCAACTAGATATCATATGCCTCATATTTTGTTGGTCGAAACAAATATTCACATTCCGGGATGGAATAAACGAGGCCGGTAGGATGCACAAGAGATTGATATTTGTGCCATCACACCAGGCTCTCTTGCGCCGCCCCGGAGTGTACAGGTGACCAAACATTCTAATCATCGGCACTAAAATGGAAGAAAGAGCCAAGTGGTATCAACTAGATATCATATGCCTCATATTTTGTTGGTCGAAAAACAAATATTCACATTCCGTGACAGAGTAAGCGAGGCCGCTAGGATGCACAAGAGATTGATATTTGTGCCATCACACCAGGCTCGCTTGCGTCGCCCCGGAGTGTATAGGTGACCAAACATTCTAATCATCGACACTACAATGGAAGAAAGAGCCAAGTGGTATCAACTAGATATCATATGCCTCATACTTTGTTGGTCGAAATAAATATTAACATTCAGGGATGGCGTAAGCGAAGCCAAGTAGGATGCACAACAGATTCATATTTATGCCATCACACCAGGTTCACTCACGCCACCCCAGAGAGTAGTGATCGACCAAACATTCTAATCATCGACAAGTACAAATAAAATTATACATAGCATACTAATATACTCTCCCTAATTTATATATACAGAGATACACCACAACAACCTATATACAGAGATACACCACATCAACCTATTGCAAGTACAAATAAAATTAAAGATCAAATCATTTTACATACACTAAATTCAATTCCAATAGCATGAGAAAAGTTCATATATACAGAGATACACCACATCAACCTATTGCAGGTTCCTAATATGTCATTGCTTCACTCAATACTAACATACTCTGCCTAGTTTATGGCTCCTCTATGATTATACATAGACTCCCTAACCATGGAGTAGTAGTATCACTTTCAACAGATATAAAAGGACTCAGTGTAAATTGAAGAGTAGAAGATATGTTAAACTATATTTTAGACAGCAGGTAGTTCTGCTCCTATTTGTTGGGGATGCATCTCTAAACCCCTATTTTCTTCTTCTACCTTTCACAGTCAATCTCACTTGTGTATTTCTCACACAAGAACACCCACCCACACACAACCAAGGAAGTAGAACAAAGCTTTGCCAATATACACTTCCTTGGAGATCACCGTGACTACATTTTCACTCTCCTTCTCATTACCAAGTAAACTTACTTACAGCTCTTAAATAGACACACCAGGGCGCCACACAGCCCACTAACACCACCTACATCATGCACTCACGCACTACTAAGAGCTGACTCTAGATGATCGCTTCATGCAATGGTGTGTCTGCCGGCTGGAGGCATGGTTTGCTGCAGATGCAGATGAAATATCTCTGAAGAACTAGGACCAGGTTAGCTCACGTCATTTGACCTCATTAAGCATTTATCTATAACATCCTATGGTGACACTCCACAAAAAAGAAGACCCACTAGTCATTTAGATCCTATACATATCGCTGAATTATCGTCCTATGTGCAGGAACATGTTCTTACTGGTGGTCATGGTCTGATGGTTGATGGATACTATCCTGTGATTCAGGCTCTCGCTCAAGGTCTTGACATCCGTCTTAATCAGAGGTGTGTATTTTTTAAATTCCAGTATGCATGTCACACATTTATTATGCAAGGAATAATTTCAGTATGCCTGTCACACATATTCTCCTAAACTCTCATGTTATGACATTGCCAAGTACTACTCCATATAAAATACTAAGTTAAACATGCTATTTGAGTCAAACCATGTTCATTTTGGAACTTCCATGTGTTCCTTCCTTTACTTGCACTTGCTGATTGCAGTTGCCAGATACTTTTGCTTACCTTGCTATTACTGCACATTCAGAGTAACCAAAATCTCCCGCCAATACAATGGAGTGACGGTCTCCACCGAGGACAGCATGCAACACTCGGCAGACGCCTGCATAATCATGGTTCCGCTCTGTGTTCTCCCCTATAATCTCTCTGGGAAGGACATGAAGACCCTAACCCAATCTGAAACCCTAACCCTCGACCCCATGAAGATCTCCGAGCTCTCCCCATGACAATGTTGTGCTCGCGCAATTCATCGAGCAGGTTGTGCTCGCGCGGGGGAGAGGAAGAGGGAGGGGAGGGGAGTGCTCACCGACGACAAAGTTGACGCGCGGGAGAGGAAGAGGGGTCGACGACGATGGCAGGGGTCGATGACGCGGCGGACCCTCCTCCTTGACGCGGCGGAGCCCCCTCCTCCTTGACGCGGCGGCAGCCCCTCCTCCTCCACGCCGCAGCGGGTTGTGCTGCTGGTGGTGTGGATGCATGGAGCGTGGCGGCATGCGGCCGTCGCGGAGGAAGGCGGCGGCGGCGGCAGCGCGCCCCATTGCCGGCGGCGGCGGCGATTTGTGGAGAAGGACGGGTATGGGGCGATGGAGGGGTGATGTCTACACACGCTTCTATTCCTGTAGACAGTGTTGGGCCTCCAAGAGCAGAGGTTTGTAGAACAGCAGCAAGTTTCCCTTAAGTGAATCACCCAAGGTTTATCGAACTCAGGGAGGTAGAGGTCAAAGATATCCCTCTCAAGCAACCACTGCAATTAAGATACAAGAAGTCTCTTGTGTCCCCAACACACCTAATACACTTGTCAGATGTATAGGTGCACTAGTTCGGCGAAGAGATAGTGAAATACAAGTAATATGGATGATTGTAAGTAGTAATTGCAATCTGAAATAAAAATGGCAGCAAGCAAACATGTAGCAGAACTTGTTGGAAACGGGGTTTCAATGCTTAGAAACAAGGCCTAGGGATCATACTTTCACAGGTGTACACTCTCAACAATGATCACATAAATAAATAACTTCTCTTCAATCGTGCTACTTTCAAACACTCTATTGTTGGATAACAAACACCATTCATTGTGTAGGGCTACAAGAGCACCCTCAAGCCGGAGTAAACAAGCTCCACAACTTCATAAAGGAATCACACACGATGCGCACACTGTCACCGTCACATCATGGAGAGTAATTCTGGAGTTCATATGAAAGTAACCTCTAGAGTGCATAGTAATAGTTAACTTCATAATCTACAAGAGATTACAATCATAACCTACGCCAAGTACTACATGATGCACACATCTGTCAACATTACATCATGGAGGAGGAATAGACTACTTTAATAACATCACTAGAGTAGCACATAGATTAATAGTGATACAAAGCTCATGATCACATAAAGATCACACCATGGAAGAGAGAGATGAACCACATAGATACCGGTAGAGCCCTCAGCCTCGGGGGAGAACTACTCCCTCCTCATCATGGGAGATAGCGATGGCGATGAAGATGGCGGTGGTGTCGATGGAGATGACTCTGGGGGCAATTCCCCGTCCCGACGGTGTGCCGGAATAGAGACTTCTGTCCCCCGAAACGGAGTTTCGCGATGGCGGCGGTGTTCCTGGAGTCTTTCTGGAGTTTCATCAATTGGTGTCGGGTTTTTAGGTCACGAGGGATTTTATAGGCGAAGAGGCGGAGTCGGAGGGGCCAGGGGGCTCCCTCCCAATAGGCTGGCGCGGCAAGGGGGCCACCCGCGCCGCCATATGGTGTGGGTCCCCTGCTGCCCTTCCTCGTATCCCCTTCGGACTTCTGGAACCTTCCGTGAAATATAAGATCGTGGGCCTTTGTTTCGTCCAATTCCGAGAATATTGCCCGAACAGCCTTTACGGAACCAAAAACAGCGAGAAAATAGGAAGCGGCACCTCGGCATCTTGTTAATAGGTTAGTTCCGGAAAATGCATAAAATCATTATAAAGTGTGAGCAAAACATGTAGGTATTGTCATAAAACTAGCATGGAACATCAGAAATTATAGATACGTTGGAGATGTATCAAGCATCCCAAGCTTAGTTCCTACTCGCCCTCGAGTAGGTAAACGATAAAAAGAATAATTTCTGAAGTGACATGCTACTAACATAATCTTGATCATACTATTGTAAAGCATATGAGATGAATGAAGTGATTCAAAGCAATGGTAAAGATAATGACTAAACAACTGAATCATATAGCAAAGACTTTTCATGAATAGTACTTTCAAGACAAGCATCAATAAGACTTGCATAGGAGTTAACTCATAAAGCAATAAATTCTTAGTAGAAGGTTTTGAAGCAACACAACGGAAGATATAAGTTTCAACAGTTGCTTTCAACTTCAACATGTATATCTCATGGATAATTGTCAACACAAAGTAATATGATGAATGCAAATAAGCAAGTATGTAGGAATCAATGCACACAGTTGACACAAGTGTTTGCTTCTAAGATAGAAAGAACTAGGTAGACTAACTCAACATAAAGTAAAAGAATGGCCCTTCGCAGAGGGAAGCATGGATTACTATTTTTGTGCTAGAGCTTTTATTTTGAAAACATAGTAACAATTTTGTCAACGGTAGTAATAATTCATATGTGTTATGCATAAGACATCCTATAAGTTGCAAGCCTCATGCATAGAATACCAATAGTGCTCGCACCTTGTCCTAATTAGCTTGGATTTACATGGATTATCATTGCATAACATATGTTTCAACCAAGTGTCACAAAGGGGTACCTCTATGCCGCTTTGTACAAAGGTCCAAGGAGATAGATCGCATTTGATTTCTCGTTTTTGATAGATCTCAACTTAGGACATCCATACCGGGACAACATAGACAACAGATAATGGACTCCTCTTTAATGCTTAAGCATTCAACAACAGATAATATTCTCATGGGAGATTGAGGATTAATGTCCAAACTGAAACTTCCACCATGATTCATGGCTTTAGTTAGTGGCCCAATGTTCTTCTCTAACAATATGCATACTCAAACCATTTGATCATGATAAATCACCCTTACTTCAGGCAAGACGAACATGCATAGCAACTCACAGGATATTCAACAAAGGTATAATAGTTGATGGCGTCCCCAGAAACATGGTTACCGCTCAACAAGCAACTTATAAGAAATAAGATACATAAGTAACATATTCAATACCACAATAGTTTTTTAAGCTATTTTCCCATGAGCTATATATTGCAAAGACAAGGAATGAAATTTTAAAGGTAGCACTCAAGTAATTTACTTTGGAATGGCAAAGAAATACCACATAGTAGGTAGGTATGGTGGACACAAATGGCATAGGTTTTGGCTCAAGGATTTGGATGCACGAGAAGTATTCCCTCTCAGTACAAGGCTTTGGCTAGCAAGGTTGTTTGAAGCAAACACAAGTATGAACCGGTATAGCAAAACTTACATAAGAACATATTGCAAGCATTGTAAGACTCTACACTGTCTCCTTGTTGTTCAAACACTTCACCAGAAAATATCTAGACTTTAGAGAGACCAATCATGCAAACCAAATTTCAACAAGCTCTATGGTAGTTCTTCATTAATAGGTGCAAAGTACATGATGCAAGAGCTTAAACATGATCTATTTGAGCACAACAATTTCCAAGTATCAAATTATTCAAGACAATATACCAATTACCACATGAAGCATTTTCTGTTTCCAACCATATAACAATGAACGAAGCAGTTTCAACCTTCGCCATGAACATTGAAAGTAAAGGGCTAAGAACACCAGTGTTCATATGAACGAGCGGGGCGTGTCTCTCTCCCACACAAAGAATGCTAGGATCCGATTTTATTCAAACACAAACAAAAACAAAAACATGCAGACGCTCCAAGTAAAGCACATAAGATGTGACGGAATAAAAATATAGTTTCACTAGGGGTGACCTGATAAGTTGTCGATGAAGAAGGGGATGCCTTGGGCATCCCCAAGCTTAGATGCTTGAGTCTTCTTGAAATATGAAGGGATGGACCACAGGAGCATCCCCAAGCTTAGACTTTTCACTCTTCTTGATCATATTGTATCATCCTCCTCTCT
>NC_061509.1:222810678-222861318 GCF_022539505.1 Lolium rigidum
TTAAATGGGCTTAGAAGATATACAGGGAAGATATTCCGGAGCCGGTCCTTGTATGAAGTTTGGGGCAAGATTGCCCGTGTATCCGTAAATATAGTAGGATACTTGTCGGTTAGAGTCAAGAGATAGAGTTTAGCTCGTACACGAGTTGGGTCAGAGCCCAAGTTAGCAGAGTCTACGGACTATAAATATGTATCTAGGGTTATGCTGAGAAAGGAGGACGATCACGTTCACAACAAATCAATCTGTGCGCATCGCCACCCCTTGTTTCGAGGGTTTCTCACGGGTAAGCAACATGCGCCTAGATGGCATCTTGCGATCTAGGCGATGTCGACTTATTCGTATCTTTGAGTGTTGCTCGTCTTGTGAGCCTTTCGTGCGAGCAACACGCTTATCTTAGGTGTTTTGGGGTTGATCACAGCAATGCTCACGATGCACTTGTTTAGCTACGCTTCCCCTCGATATCTAGCTGCCCTTACACCTATTTTAGGTGTAAGGGCAGCACCTTGCTTGTTCGTTATTTAGTAGATCTAATCTGTTATAGTCGCTCCTTGTTCTTCAAGGATTGGTTTGATATCCCTATGGTTAGGCCTTATAAACGGGTTGAAGGATCCGGTAGTGCGTAAGGTGTGGTTTACTAAGCTCTAGAGGGATTGTTAGGGGATCAACTTCACGTTGGTTTTTAGGCCTCTTTTAGTGCTTGGTTTTCTATCATCTTACTATCCATTAGGCTCAATTACGCATAGGATGTTCCGGTTATATGGTGAAAAACCCTGAGACTATCGTAGATTAGCTTAGCTTGATATTGATAAAGCATGATCCCCATGTCCTTATAAATCTAACATGAACCATGGGGCAATGCTCACTCTGAGCCGATCCATGTAACAACTTAAGAGCCGACCGGGGCTCGTATTTAATGTTTACGTGTTTGCCATGCAGAAACTAGTCGAAGCAATCCATCACCTTCCCGACCAGGTATAGGTCGGTGGAACGCCCTCGTGATCACCGGGACGCGTGTGCCGGGAAGGCATGCGGGCCGTCGCCCGAGGGACCGGGTAGCCGCAATCCTGGGAGCCTCCCGGCTCTACTATGTTGCCCGTCGTTGCTCGCCGGTGGGTTTCTGACCGCAACACATTCGGCATCGCCCGGTGGGACACTCCGCAACAACATCGACGTCGCAGCAACCATGTCCAAAAGCGCGGAGGAGGTGGTCGACGGGCTCGGTCACGTACGCGCAGATGCACGCCGAAGAGCAGAAGAAGAAGTATGATGAGATGAAAGCCATCCTTGGAAGCCGATCTCATCGGCTCTTTCGTGAGGACCCGTTCACATGGCGTAAGGTGGGAGGGGTTCTCCCCCGAAGGTGTTCTTGACGGAGTGGACCTGTCTACCCCTTCGGAGGAGCGCACCGCAGCTCGCGCCGAAATCAATCACATGGCGGCTCATTCTCTACACCGCTATTCTGAGAGCCTGGTGAATACTCTCGAGCGGCGTCGTCAGGTCCGTGTGGTGCAAGAAATCATGAAGCATCGGTACTCCCCGTCGGGACCTACCCTAGGGACTCACCGAGGAGGAGATACGCTCCGGATCGGCCGCCGCTACCATTCGCGCTGCGGCACCGCAGCCGCCGGTTCACCTGCGTACGCCGTCTACAAGGTTGGTGGCGATCCCAGCGATTGCCGGTTCCTATATGAGCCGCCTAAGGAGATCCCGCATGGGTACTTGTGCACATACGTGCCGGTGGCCATGCCTTGGCGCGCACGATCGATCGCACCAATAGGGATTTCGGAGTAGATGCCGATAAACAAGCATGGCCGGCTAAATATGCTACCGGACGAGTCATGAAGGCTCGATCCCACGCTAATACCATGGAGCGAGCATCGGCACTATCTTGAGAGACCAGTCGGCATCTGCCGAAGAGGAAGACAATCGGCTATTCCAAGCCGTACCCGCGACGAGTATGACCTGATCCCGCCGCCACCCAAGTATCGGCTCCCCGAATTCTCAAAATTCAATGGAGCGAAGGATCTAGCTCAATAGAGCACGTAAGCCGATATTTGGCGCAGTCGGGCATGATTTCAGCGTCGGACCGACTACGTGTGAGGTTTTTCGCACAATCTCTCACTTCGGGTCAGCCTTTGGATGGTACACGTCGTTGCCACCAAACTCGGTCCGGACGTGGAAGCAAATGGAGGAGCAGCTTCACGTGCAATATCACTCGAAGCTACCGAGGCCGGCACTTGCCGATCCGGCACAAGGTGCGTAGCAGGCGGGAGAAACAGTATCTGAATACATCCAACGTTTCAGGATGATGTCTACGGGAGCTTCTATTCTTGTAGACAGTGTTGGGCCTCCAAGAGCAGAGGTTTGTAGAACAGCAGCAAGTTTCCCTTAAGTGGATCACCCAAGGTTTATCGATCTCAGGGAGGAAGAGGTCAAAGATATCCCTCTCATGCAACCCTGCAACCACAAAGCAAGAAGTCTCTTGTGTCCCCAACACACCTAATAGGTGTACTAGTTCGGCGAAGAGATAGTGAAATACAGGTGGTATGAATAAGTAGTAGCAACGGCACCGAGAAAAGTGCTTTGCCCAGGACGAGTAAACAAGCAGTAGTAACGCAGCGGTAGTAACGCAGCAGTAGTAACGCGATAAAACGATAAACAAGCAGCGATAGCGATATTTAGGAACAAGGCATAGGGAATAGACTTTCACTAGTGGACACTCTCAACTTTGATCACATAACGAGAATAGATAAATGCATACTCTACACTCTTGTTGGATGATGAACACATTGCGTAGGATTACACGAACCCTCAATGCCGGAGTTAACAAGCTCCACAATTCAATGTTCATATTTAAATAACCTTAGAGTGCAAGAAAGATCAATTCGACTAAACCAAGTACTAACACAGCATGCACACTATCACCTTCACGCTATGTAGGAGGAATAGATCACATCAATACTATCATAATGATAATTAACTCCACAATCTACAAGAGATCATGATCATAGCATACGCCAAGTACTAACACGGATGCACACACTGTCACCATTACACCGTGCAGGAGGAATAAACTACTTTAATAACATCACTAGAGTAGCACATAGATAAATTGTGATACAAAACACATTGCAATCATAAAGAGATATAAATAAGCACTTCACTACGCCATTCATAACGGTGGGTAAGTATTCGTGAAATATAGCCTAAGAGACCCACACGGTGCACACACTCGTCACCTTTACACACGTGGGACAAGGAGTCTCCGGAGATCACATAAGTAAAACTCACTTGACTAGCACAATGACATCTAGATTACAAGCATCATCATATGAATCTCAATCATGTAAGGCAGCTCATGAGATTATTGTATTGAAGTACATAGGAGAGAGATGAACCACATAGCTACCGGTACAGCCCCGAGCCTCGATGGAGAACTACTCCCTCCTCATGGGAGCAGCAGCGGTGATGAAGATGGCGGTGGAGATGGCAGCGGTGTCGATGGAGAAGCCTTCCGGGGGCACTTCCCCGCTCCGGCAGGGTGCCGGAACGGAGACTCCTGTCCCCCGGATCTTGGCTTCGCGATGGCGGCGGCTCCGGAAGGTTTTCCGTATCGTGGTTCTTCGTATCGGGGTTTTCGCGATGGAGGCTTTATATAGGCGAAGAGGCGGCGCGAGGAGGGTCGAAGGGGTGGCCACACCATATGGCGGCGCGGCCGGGGCCTGGGCCGCGCCGGCCTATGGTCTAGGGGCCCAGTGCCCCCCTCCGGTCCTTCCCGGGTGTTCCGGATGCTTCCGGTGAAAATAGGAACACTGGGTCTTCGTTTCGTCCAATTCCGAGAATATTTCGTTACTAGGATTTCTGAAACCAAAAACAGCGAGAAAACGAGAGCCGGCACTTCGGCATCTTGTTAATAGGTTAGTTCCGGAAAATGCACGAATATGACATAAAGTGTGCATAAAACATGTAGGTATCATCAATAATATGGCATAGAACATAAGAAATTATCGATACGTCGGAGACGTATCAAGCATCCCCAAGCTTAGTTCTGCTCGTCCCGAGCGAGTAAAACGATAACAAAGATAATTTCTGAAGTGATATGCCATCATAACCTTGATCATACTATTTGTAAACATATGTAGTGGATGCAGCGATCAAAACAATGGTAATGACATGAGTAAACAAGTGAATCATAAAGCAAAGACTTTTCATGAATAGTACTTCAAGACAAGTATTAATAAGTCTTGCATAAGAGTTAACTCATAAAGCAATAAATCAAAGTAAAGGCATTGAAGCAACACAAATGAAGATTAAGTTTCAGCGGTTGCTTTCAACTTGTAACATGTATATCTCATGGATAATTGTCAACATAGAGTAATATAACAAGTAGAATATGCAAGTATGTAGGGATCAATGCACAGTTCACACAAGTGTTTGCTTCTTGAGGTGGAGAGAGATAGGTGAACTGACTCAACATAAAAGTAAAAAGAATGGTCCTTCAAAGAGGAAAGCATCGATTGCTATATTTGTGCTAGAGCTTTTATTTTGAAAAACATGAAACAATTTTGTCAACGGTAGTAATAAAGCATATGAGTTATGTACATTATATCTTACAAGTTGCAAGCCTCATGCATAGTATACTAATAGTGCCCGCACCTTGTCCTAATTAACTTGGACTACCGGATCTTTGCAATGCACATGTTTTAACCAAGTGTCACAATGGGGTACCTCCATGCCGCCTGTACAAAGGTCTAAGGAGAAAGCTCGCATTTTGGATTTCTCGCTTTTGATTATTCTCAACTTAGACATCCATACCGGGACAACATGGACAACAGATAATGGACTCCTCTTTAATGCATAAGCATGTGGCAACAATTATTATTCTCATATGAGATTGAGGATATGTGTCCAAAACTGAAACTTCCACCATGAATCATGGCTTTAGTTAGCGGCCCAATGTTCTTCTCTAACAATATGCATGCTCCAACCATAAAGGTGGTAGATCTCTCTTACTTCCGACAAGACGGACATGCATAGCAACTCACATGATATTCAACAAAGAATAGTTGATGGCGTCCCCGAAGCATGGTTATCGCACAACAAGCAACTTAATAAGAGATAAAGTGCATAAGTACATATTCAATACCACAATAGTTTTTAAGCTATTTGTCCCATGAGCTATATATTGCAAAGGTGAATGATGGAATTTTAAAGGTAGCACTCAAGCAATTTACTTTGGAATGGCGGATAAATACCATGTAGTAGGTAGGTATGGTGGACACAAATGGCATAGTGGTTGGCTCAAGTATTTTTGGATGCATGAGAAGTATTCCCTCTCGATACAAGGTTTAGGCTAGCAAGGTTATTTGAAACAAACACAAGGATGAACGGTACAGAAAAACTCACATAAAAGACATATTGTAAACATTATAAGACTCCATACCGTCTTCCTTGTTGTTCAAAACTCAATACTAGATGTTATCTAGACTCTAGAGAAACCAAATATGCAAACCAAATTAGCAAGCTCTAAGTGTTTCTTCATTAATGGGTACAAAGTATATGATTCAAGAGCTTAAACATGAGCACAACAATTGCCAAGTATCAAATTATCCAAGATATTTTAGAATTACTACATGTAGTATTTTCCAATTCCAACCATATAACAAATTAACGAAGAAGAAGCTTCGCCATGAATACTATGAGTAGAGCCTAAGGACATACTTGTCCATATGCTACAGCGGAGCGTGTCTCTCTCCCATAAAGTGAATGCTAGGATCCATTTTATTCAAACAAAACAAAAACAAAAACAAACCGACGCTCCAAGCAAAGTACATAAGATGTGACGGAATAAAAATATAGTTTCAGGGGAGGAACCTGATAATGTTGTCGATGAAGAAGGGGATGCCTTGGGCATCCCCAAGCTTAGACGCTTGAGTCTTCTTAGAATATGCAGGGGTGAACCACCGGGGCATCCCCAAGCTTAGAGCTTTCACTCTCCTTGATCATATTGCATCATACTCCTCTCTTGATCCTTGAAAACTTCCTCCACACCAAACTCGAAACAACTCATTAGAGGGTTAGTGCATAATAAAAATTAACATGTTCAGAGGTGACACAATCATTCTTAACACTTCTGGACATTGCATAAAGCTACTGGACATTAATGGATCAAAGAAATTCATCCAACATAGCAAAAGAGGCAATGCGAAATAAAAGGCAGAATCTGTCAAAACAGAACAGTCCGTAAAGATGGATTTTATTAGGCCACCAGACTTGCTCAAATGAAAATGCCCAAATTGAATAAAAGTTGCATACATATCTGAGGATCACTCACGTAAATTGGCTTAATTTTCTGAGTTACCTACAGAGAATTAGACCCAGATTCGTGACAGCAAAGAAATCTGTTTCTGCGCAGTAATCCAAATCTAGTATCAACCTTTCTATCAACGACTTTACTTGGCACAACAAAACACAAAACTAAGATAAGGAGAGGTTGCTACAGTAGTAAACAACTTCCAAGACACAAATATAAAACAAAGTACTGTAGCAAAATAACACATGGGTTATCTCCCAAGAAGTTCTTTCTTTTTAGCCATTAAGATGGGCTCGAGCAGTTTTAATGATGCACTCGCAAGAAATAGTAGTTGAAGCAAAAGAGAGCATCAAGAAGCAAATTCAAAACACATTTAAGTCTAACATGCTTCCTATGCATAGGAATCTTGTAAATAAACAAGTTCATGAAGAGCAAAGTGACAAGCATAGGAAGATAAAATAAGTGTAGCTTCAAAAATTTCAGCACATAGAGAGGCATTTTAGTAACATGAAAATTTCTACAACCATATTTTCCTCTCTCATAATAACTTTCAGTAGCAACATGAGCAAACTCAACAATATAACCATCACATAAAGCTTTCTTATCATGAGTCTCATGCATAAAATTATTACTCTCCACATAAGCATAATCAATTTTATTAGTAATAGCGGGAGCAAATTCAACAAAGTAGCTATCATTATTATTCTCATCAAGTGTAGGAGGCATAGTATAATCACAATAAAATTTACTCTCCATAGTAGGTTGTACCAAAAGACCACTACTATAATCATCATAAATAGGAGGCGAAGTATCATCTAAGAAAATTTTCTCCTCAATGCTTGGGGGACTAAAAAGATCATGAAAACCAGCTTCCCCAAGCTTAGAACTTTCTACATTATTATCAACAATGGTGTTCAAAGCGTTCATACTAATATTACTACCAGCATGCAAATAAGATTCCATAGGTTTTTTAATTTTCGCATCAAACAATTCATGTTTTAAATCAGGAAATAGAATAAGAAGCTCATTGTTGTCCATTATGCCAAACTAGTGTAAACAAGAAACAAAAAGATGCAATTGCAGGTTCTAAAGGAAATAGCTTCGAGCGCAAACACAATGGCGCCAGAAAAGTACTGTTACCTGGAACCGGAGTATGAGTGCCTTTTACCTTTCCTCCCCGGCAACGGCGCCAGAAAAGTGCTTGATGTCTACGGGAGCTTCTATTCTTGTAGACAGTGTTGGGCCTCCAAGAGCAGAGGTTTGTAGAACAGCGAGCAAGTTTCCCTTAAGTGGATCACCCAAGGTTTATCGATCTCGGGGAGGAAGAGGTCAAAGATATCCCTCTCATGCAACCCCGCAACCACAAAGCAAGAAGTCTCTTGTGTCCCCAACACACCTAATAGGTGTACTAGTTCGACGAAGAGATAGTGAAATACAGGTGGTATGAATAAGTAGTAGCAACGGCACCGGAAAAGTGCTTTGCCCGGGACGAGTAAAGCAGCAGTAGTAACGCGAGTAAAACGAGTAAACAAGCAGCGATAGCGATATTTAGGAACAAGGCCTAGGGAATAGACTTTCACTAGTGGACACTCTCAACTTTGATCACATAACAGAATAGATAAATGCATACTCTACACTCTTGTTGGATGATGAACACATTGCGTAGGATTACATGAACCCTCAATGCCGGAGTTAACAAGCTCCACAATTCAATGTTCATATTTAAATAACCTTAGAGTGCAAGAAAGATCAATTCGACTAAACCAAGTACTAACACAAGCATGCACACTTGTCACCTTCACGCTATGTAGGAGGAATAGATCACATCAATACTATCATAATGATAATTAACTCCACAATCTACAAGAGATCATGATCATAGCATACGCCAAGTACTAACACGGATGCACACACTCGTCACCATTACACCGTGCGGGAGGAATAAACTACTTTAATAACATCACTAGAGTAGCACATAGATAAATTGTGATACAAAACACATTGCAATCATAAAGAGATATAAATAAGCACTTCACTACGCCATTCATAACGGTGAGTAAGTATTCCGTGAAATATAGCCTAAGAGACCCACACGGTGCACACACTTGTCACCTTTACACACGTGGGACAAGGAGTCTCCGGAGATCACATAAGTAAAACTCACTTGACTAGCACAATGACATCTAGATTACAAGCATCATCATATGAATCTCAATCATGTAAGGCAGCTCATGAGATTATTGTATTGAAGTACATAGGAGAGAGATGAACCACATAGCTACCGGTACAGCCCCGAGCCTCGATGGAGAACTACTCCCTCCTCATGGGAGCAGCAGCGGTGATGAAGATGGCGGTGGAGATGGCAACGGTGTCGATGGAGAAGCCTTCCGGGGCACTTCCCCGCTCCGGCAGGGTGCCGGAACGGAGACTCCTGTCCCCCGGATCTTGGCTTCGCGATGGCGGCGGCTCCGGAAGGTTTTCCGTATCGTGGTTCTTCGTATCGGGGTTTTCGCGACGGAGGCTTTATATAGGCGAAGAGGCGGCGCAGGAGGGTCGAAGGGGTGGCCACACCATATGGCGGCGCGGCCGGGGCCCGGGCCGCGCCGGCCTATGGTCCGGGGGCCCGGTGCCCCCCTCCGGTCCTTCCCGGTTGTTCCGGATGCTTCCGGTGAAAATAGGAACCCGGGTCTTCGTTTCGTCCAATTCGAGAATATTTCGTTACTAGGATTTCGAAACCAAAAACAGCGAGAAAACGAGAACTGGCACTTCGGCATCTTGTTAATAGGTTAGTTCCAGAAAATGCACGAATATGACATAAAGTGTGCATAAAACATGTAGGTATCATCAATAATATGGCATAGAACATAAGAAATTATCGATACGTCGGAGACGTATCAGCCGCTTCGCCGGATCCGTCTTCCACCGCATCGGATCTTGCTCACCGACACCGCTGTGCATGAACCGGATCTGCTTCACCGGCGCCGTGCATGATCTAAACTCTTCTACTGTCGCTTTTCTATTGCTTGCCTACAAGTTCTTGTTTAATCTTGGGGGAACCTCGTTTGTGCTAACGACGCGCCGTTACTTTTTTGCGGATGAGATGAGTAACCATGAAGTGTAATGGCCGTCTCTCCAACCCCAAGTAGCACATGTTGCGTACTTCATCACCGGATCTATCAACCCCGGGAAGATCTGTTGTGACTCCCACGAGTGCTTCTCCTAATGTAAGTCCCTTGTTTTAGCGCCATGTTCTATGTTCAGATGCTTGTTTGTCTGAAGCTCTTTTAGTTCATTCCTAGCTATGACCGTAACACGTTGCTATTTTCAACTTCATTGCTAACTTTAAGCGATTGAACATTTTGGTTTGCATTCCCTGCTCCGTAGATGTAGCCATCATAACTTCTATCTTGCGCGATCGTTGTTACAAAAATTATAGGTATTATAGTAACATCCTGCTATTATTTAGTTCATGGCCAATTTTAAGTAATTGCACATGTTGGTTCGCATTCCCTGCTCTATAGCTTTTGGCATCGTAACTTCTATATTTGGTTTACATTCCCTGCTTCTGTAGATCTAGCCATCATAACTTTATCTTGCTCGGTCGTTGTTACAAAAATTATGGCCTGCTACTATGTTGTTTGTGCCAATTTTTTACTCCATGAACATGTTGGCTTGCATTCCCTGTACTACGGGTGATGCCATTGTTTTGTATCTAGTTCATTGTAAGCTAACAAAGTAAGGACTTAGTTTGGCATGCTATCACTCTGCTATCTAGTCTGTAGTACAAATAAACTTGTCATACTACTAGATAATAATTTTGCGTGCCATCTTGTTCTTCAAAAGCTGCATTATTGACTTGTTTCTCTGACTTGGCATGACGCTCACATATGGAAAGCTGAACATATTGGTTTGCATTCCCTCTTATACAAGTTCATAGGTGATCCCACTATATTATGTATCTGGTCCATCCTAAGCTCCAGCATTAACTATCCTCTATGTGTTGCTCATTACAAGTTTATATCCCGAAACATCTTGATTTGCATCCCCTTCACTATAAGTTCAGGAGTATTATTTAGTTCACGGCCAAAATGAAGTAATTGCACTTGGCACATGTTGGTTCACATTCCCTCCTCTTTAGCTTTTGTCATCGTAACTTCTATTTTTGGTTTACATTCCCTGCTCTGTAGATGTAGCCATCATAACTTCATCTTGCTCAGTCGTTACAAAATTTATAGCCTGCTACTATGTTGTTCATGCCAATTTTGTACTCCCAGAACATGTTGGTTTGCATGGGACTCGACAGTAGTAAGTCTGCTGTTTCATTCTAACATGCTCTGTTATATTGTCTGTTGGTATGCGGCATGCACTCTTTGTTTGCTTATTGTGCGCATTACAATGATCTTGTTATAACGACGAAATGATGAGTTCCAAATTCTTTGGCAAACAATATTGTAGTGTCTTTGCCTTTCCATTGTTGCTGTCTTAACTTGTAATGTCTTTGTTTCGGATATAGGTGCTGCATGGACAACTTAAAAGATTGTCGGATCCCTTCATTGTATTGCTAGGTTTAATTACCATTCAATTTCTCTGGGTTCTGTAATATTTTTTCAATGCCTTGCAGCTGATGTAATATTTAGTTAGTTTTTATAGTTCTTTCGCGCATTTTTTCTTTGGTGCTTGTGGTAAGTGAGGCTATCCGACAGAAATCAATGCTGCGTAAATATTCTCAATATCTAAATCACGAATTCCCATCCCTTAAACGGCCCAATTAAGCGAAATCACATATGTGCCGGCCCGCAAAATCCTAAAGCGCCTATTACGCCGGCATATAAACAGCAACTAAACGGGCTGGCCCACTTACTTATTGGGCCAGCCCACTTGATTTACTGTGGACATTGGGCCGGCCCACTTGCTTTAAGGTGGACCCCACCCACTACTGGGCCGGCCCACTAACTAGTTGGGCCAGCCCAATTGCTTTTGTGGTGGACCCCACATACTAAATGGGCCGGCCCTTTAAGACGAAAGTGGGACCCACTCGTGTTTTTGGCCGGCCCACTACCGTGTTGGGCCGGCCCACTTGCTATATGGTGGACCCCACATACAAAATGGGCCGGCCCTTTAACAGGAAAGTGGGACCCACCTGTGTTTTTGGCCCGGCCCACTAGCATGTTGGGCCGGCCCCCTTGCTATATGGTGGACCCCACATACTAAATGGGCCGGCCCTTCAACAGGAAAGTGGGACCCACCAGTGTTTTGGCCCGGCCCACTATCTTGTTGGGCCGGCCCACTTGCTATATGGTGGACCCCACATACTAAATGGGCCAGCCCTTTAACTGGAAAGTGGGACCCACCTGTGTTTTTGGCCCGGCCCACTATCTTGTTGGGCCGGCCCACTTGCTATATGGTGGACCCCACATACTAAATGGGCCGGCCTTTTAACAGGAAAGTGGGACCCACCGGTGCTTTTGGCCCGGCCCACTGGCTTGTTTGGCCAGCCCATTTGATCTAATGTGGACCCCACGTACTAAATGGGCCGGCCCGATAGCAGGAGAGTGGGACCCACATGCTAATTGGGCCGGCCCACTAACTTCTTGGGCCAGCCCAGTTGTTTAATGTGGACCCCACTTTGTAAATGGGCCGGCCCGATAACAGGAAAGTGGGTCCCACATGTCTTGTGGGCCGGCCCTTTTGCCTGTTGACCGGTCAAACGAGTGCATTCGGCCCGGCCCACATGCTTAGTGGGCCGGCCCATTAAAGTTTTGACCAGTCAACCTTAGAGGTTAGGCCCGGCCCACGTAACTAATGGACCAGCCCAGCTATATAGTTGACCGGTCAAATTAAGTCAGCTGGCCCGGCCCGCAAACTTAATGGGCCGGCCCGCTTAAGACGTGGCAGGCCTCGTGTGGGCCTACCATCTACCACGGGGTTTCGGCCGGTTAACGCCGTTAACTGCCAGTTAACGGCGTCTGCCACGTGTCAGTTTGCATGACGTCAGCAGTCAACGGGCTCCCGGAAACACTTGCGCAACGGTCCGATTTTCCGTGGCGGAAGGGCGCCCAAGCGCGACGGACCGAAAAAACGTCGTTGGACTTTGCCTGACGCAGTTTCCACAACAGAACCCATATCGTCGGGTTAGGCCCATAGGCGACGAAAAATACCCCTTAGCGGACGATTTTGAGACGTTGTCTATCAGAACTTTTCTTGTAGTGTGTTTTGCCTCTAATTTGTGTATTTTGGATACAACTAATACGGACTAACGCTGTTTTCAGCAGAATTGCCCTGGTGTCTTGTTTTTGTGCAGAAACTCAACTTTCAGGAAAATCCCCGGGATTAATTCCAATGGGCCTATTTTCACAGAAGATGGACGGAGCCAGAAGACCAGCAGGAGGGGGGCCACGAGGCGCCCACCCCACAAGGCGGCGCGGTGGTCCCCTGGGCCGCGCCGGCCTATGGTGGCGGCGCCTCCGCCAGCCTCCGATGCCCCCCTCTGGACTACTTAAGGGTTTCGACCTAAAAACGCACGGGGGTGAGACGAAATTGCCATAAGACATCCAGAACTCCGCCGCCATCGCGAAACTCCATCTCGGGACCAGAAACTCCGTTCTGGCACTCCGTCGGGACGGGGAATTGGAGGAGATCATCGCCATCATCACCACCGACGCCTCTCCATCAACCAGCCATGCTTCCCCCATCAATGTGTGAGTAATTCCCCCGCTGTAGGCTGAAGGAGATGGTAGGGATTGGATGAGATTGGTCATGTAATAGCATAAGATTGTTAGGGCGTAGTGCCTAGTATCCGTAATTGGTACTTTTATGATATTGTTGCAATTTGTTATGCTTAATGCTTGTCACTAGGGCCCGAGTGCCATGATCTCAGACCTGAACATGTTATTGTTTCATGATGATATTCATTGTTTTATGATCTTACCTGCAAGTTGTATACACATATTGCTGTCCGGAACCCGAGGCCCCAAAGTGACAGAAATTGGGACAACCGGAGGGGAAGGCGGCGATATGAGGATCACATGTGTTCACTAAGTGTTAATGCTTTGCTCCGGTGCTCTATTACAAGGAGTACCTTAATTACCAGTAGATTCCCTAGAGGCCCGGTTGCCACCGGCTGGTAGGACAAAAGATGTTGTGCAAGTTTCTCATTGCGAGCACGTACGACTATATATGGAACACATGCCTATGGTTGTTTAGTACTTGGATATCGTTTTATTATTATCTACAAATGCCCTACTTTGTTTGTTACATGAGTTCTCTCATCCATGCAGCGCCCGTTCATCCATCCCTGTGCCTACAGTATTTTAATCCTGTTGTTTACTATAATCACTACTGCTGTCTTTGTTACACTGCTGCTGATATTTCACTACTGCTACTACTATAAAATTGTTGCTACTGATAAACTCTTGCAAGCAAGTCTGTTTCTAGGTGCAGCTGGATTGACAACTCCGCTGTTAAGGCTTACAAATATTCTTTGGCTCCCCTTCTGTCGAATCAATAAATTGGGTTTTACTTCCCTCGAAGACTGTTGCGATCCTCTATACTTGTGGGTCATCAAGGGGGTGATCCGAGGATAGTGGTTCGAGATGATGAAGCTTGGTGGATACAATATGATGAGCAATAGAGATATAGATGTCGCCCACTTATCCCCTTTCAAAGGTTCTGAGTAGTCGAACTTCTCTTCTCTCTCATCTTACAAAGGAAAACTGGCTTTACGCAAAAGAAGATCTACAGAAAGCCCGCATACCCGCTTTGCTTAAAGGTTGTACTAAGTCTTGCTGAGTCCCTGTACTCAGCTTTGCATGCTTTTGTTTCAGATGAAGTCGCTACAGCCGAAGGTGGTTTCTATGTTAACATCGATGGTTAGTTTGGATTTCCCAGGCAGTAGCCTACGACTTATGGGCTGGGACGTCGCTTTATGTTATGGCTTCTTAAGCCCTTTGCTATCTTGTTATTTAGAATAACATAATTTGCTTCCGTTGCTTGTTGAATGTTGGGTCAGTGACCTCTGCGTGTAATAATTTGGATCTTACTCTGTTAAGAGTTGTAATATATCCTTTTGAGTCGTAGAGTCACTGTTGTGTTACCGATTCTCTCACTGTAGTCTTCCGAGCTCGAGGTTAGGCTTATGTCAAACGAAGATCTGGTATTTGTCTAACCCTGATCCCGGGGGTGTCACAGTGGCTTAATGGGGTAGATAAAGATGATAAAGCAAAAATAAGAATTGGAATTTCAGCTGTGTGTTGGTCAATTTGGACCAGCCGGAATGACATTATTTTTAACAAACAAAAGGGAACTAATTTTTTGCAGGTTATTCGACGAGCCACATACTGGATTCAGCAATGGGCCTTTCTGCTCCTGGAGGATCAGCGGGAGAGTTTGGATGCTGGATGCAACCATCTGCTAACGGTTACTCAGGACTTCTATTTCCAGGCTACTAGGTGACGGCACACTAGTCGACTGAAGAATGATTAGCTCGAAGTTTTTCTCCATTTTTCGATGGTTGATACATGTCTCAACCCTCTTTGATCCGTGATGTAAGACTTATACTTTGCTACTCTTATGTTGAACTTTGAAATAAAGAAAAAGCCGTGTGCATCATATTGATGCAGAGGCTGGACGCTGTCCCTTTTCGAAAAAAAATTATTACTAAAGATAACAATAATACATTATACCGTTTATATTCATTATTTTCTCTATACGAGGTGGTGTACCGGGAGTATTTATGGCTCAGTGAGTAGACTAGTCTTCTGGGCCACCGTTCAATGGAACCATGGGCATACCGAAACCCTTTCCGGAGGCCGGCTTTGATGGGGCGCCGATGGACATCATGTTGCTTCCAAGCATCATGCCCACCTCCGACATCACTGGCCGATCCGCCGGATTGTCCTGGACGCACAGGAGCCCAACCTGGATGCACCTCATCACGTCGCTCTCTGAGAAGTTGTTGTTCATGAATGGGACCATCCTCTCCAACACCGTTCCTGCTATCCAATGCTCCCATATCTTCACATACACACGACAACTTGCAGCTAAGTCATGAAACATTATGCACCATAGTAGTGTCTATTGAGATATAGGTTTGTGATGGTGCGCATATGCATGCATACCGACGTCAAGAGATCTTCAGATTGGGTCGTGTCGCTGTTCTTCCTCCCCGTCACGATCTCCAGAACCATGACGCCAAAGCTGAACACATCTGATTTCATGGAGTAGTTCCCGCGCATCACATACTCTGGCGCCATGTATCCGCTGAGACAACATGTACACACCATATGATGATTACTCACAATGTTCAGACATAAGTTGCCTTTAGCTTAGAAAAGAAAAAATTAAACACTAGTTGTACCAATTGTACTTACTATGTGCCAATGACACGGTTAGTGAAGCCCTGTGTCTGGCCTCTCCCGAAGAGCTTCGCGAGGCCAAAGTCTGAGATCTTGGGGTTCATGTCGGCGTCAAGAAGGACGTTGCTGGCTTTAAGATCACGATGGACTACTTTGAGCAGGGAATCCTCGTGGAGGTACTGCAGGCCTCGGGTGATCCCCCGTATGATCCTCAGCCTCTGTCCCCAGTCAAGTTGTTCCTGTTTCTTCTCAATGTCTATTGTTCGCATGTAATGTTTAGAAAGTGTATCTGAGTTGCAGTTATGAGTTTCGGCTCGATAAAACATTACCTATAAATAGGATCTGGTCGAGGCTCCGGTTGGGGACGAATTCGTAGACGAGCAGCCGCTCCTGCTGTTCCAAGCAGACACCCACAAGTCTGACCAGATTCTTATGCTTGAGCTTCGCGACCAGGGCGAGCTCATTCTTGAGCTCCTCCACTCCTTGCATCGAGCTCTTTGATAGCCTCTTCACCGCGATATCTTCGCCGTCGGGCAGAGTACCCTGCGTGTGTACCAAATTTGGCCAAACGTAAGTTGTGCTACTCAGCTGCACGTAAAAACATTCTAATTTATCGGTTGGCAGTTTCTTCAACCTTGTACACTGAGCCAAACCCGCCTTCGCCCAGCTTGTTGCTCTCCGCGAAGTCCCCTGTCGCGGCTCGTAGAGTTGAAATATCCATCATCATCGAGTCTACACTCTCACTGTCGTCAACTTCGCTGGAGTAACTAGGATCTGTTGAACAAAAGCATTATCAGTTTTTCACTTTTATGTCCAAATTTACAGAGAAATGGAGAGGCCATACATAATTTCTTCGTTTGTGCTGCTGATCGCCGTCTCCTCCTCCAGATAAAAAAGGCAACTGTAAGGTTTGCGGCTGCTAGAGCGGGCAGCCCAATTATAAGAACCATGCCAGCAACACTGTACTTTCTCCCTGTAAATGTAAGCAATGCAATGCATGTAACAATCAGCTCAGATCAACCAAATAGTAGTGTATTTAAGGTGGATCAGAGAGGGCAAACAAATTTAGAATACTAGAAAATGTGTAAATCCGTGAGGTGGTAAAAGAGGCTAATTTGAACTGGATAAGCGATCTGAACAATATTGGAGTTAACCTTGTTGTGTAGGTGTCTAGCTCATGTTAAGTTCAGTTTCGTTTCTAAGTTTATTTGCATTCAGTCAAAGCTGCGGCAGTCTGCACCGTAGATGCATTTTCAGGTGTACATGCAAGCTTGTTAGTCATGTCAGGGATTAGCTTGGTGCTGTGCCTGGACGGTGCCAAGCCTAAGTGTATTAGTTAGTTGCATGCCTTGCCCTTGCTAGCAGGGGGAGAGATATACATGTGCATGCGTGGATAGAGTCAGCTGATAGATAGGATTAGTATGCACCAGGTAATCACCCGTTGTCTCCAGCTGCGAGGAGAGTGGCGGAGTGGTGTGGCCGTCGTGGTTACTGGGTTTCTATCTATCGGCTAGCTAGTGGAGATCAAGAAGTCGTGGGCTTGACCGTGTATGTGCATGCACTACTTATAGGCACTTTGTTTAGCAAGCAAGAACAAGAGAAAAGAGCACAAGTACGTGTGCGAAAAAGCTCTCTGTGTGTTCATTGTATCCAGCGTGTGTGTGAGTCTTCTTCCTCCTTGGGCCAAACCCATCAAACAAAGCAATCACATCTGTTTTTTATATTAGAAAAAAGGATTGTCAAAAAAGTTCAGATTGTTAGATACGTATTGCGCGTTATGAGAATCTTTTGCAACCCGTTGAAGAAAGAAAAGCTCCGAGCACTACTATGTCTCAAAATTGCACATATTTTTCCTCCCTTTTTCTACATGCTATATAGAGTATACAAATATTTTTAACCAAAATTTCAGGTTCTTAGCCATCCCCATATGTAATACCTGGAGTTGTTTGGAATTTGCAAATTATTTATTTAAAAACAAATAAGTACAATTCTATCTTAGCCGCCATAGATTCCACGACCCACATTCTGTAACTCTCTTATTTCGTTCAAAGCCTTAATTTTGCCTCAAGCCATCACCTTCGACTTTCAGGTGCATTTTAGACTTTTGCCACTGAGCTACCGGTAGTGGTCTTAAATGCAGATTATCACCGCACAAGGTTTATAAAGACGCTCAAACTCACCTCCGAGCGCCGCCAGCGGCGTCGCAACATTGGGCACCATAGCCGGTGCGGGCGCAGGTGCTGGCGTCGGTGACGGCGCCGGCGCTGGCGCCAGAGCTCGAGAGCGGGCCGATTGGCGCACCATCACCGGACCATCAAGGAAGGGCTTGGTCTCGTACCGGATGCCGCACCTGATCCCAAGGACCCTTGCCCCGACACTGTACAGAGGCGTCCCCATCGCCTGGATGGTCTTGGCGAGGCAGTCCCGGCACCGCGCCCGCGTGAGGTCCGGCGTGCACTGCGCCCAGCTATAGACCTCGGGGATCTCCTGGTCGAAGTAGACCACCCCGGACGCGTAGAGCCGCGTCACGGAGGAGTTGTACGCGGCGTAGTCCGCGGTGACGTCCAGGAGCGCCGCCACGACGCGGTCGAACCGGGCCGGCTCCTCCGTGGCGTTGGCGCTGTAGGGTAGGTAGAAGGCAGAGCTGAAGGCGGTGTCGTCGGAGGCGCGCAGGCGGAGGTCGGAGTAGTGGAGGAAGCAGCTGTCGTAGTACATGGTGGCCTCCTTGCAGTAGCTGCACGCGCTGGGCAGGTCCTGGAACCCCTGCGCGAGGCAGCTGGAGCAGGAGGTGGCGTTCACGTCGCCGCGGCACAGCGCGAGAGCCCGCACCTGGCCGGCCTTCGCCGTCGCGTAGAGGCCCGGGGACGTGGAGGCGTTCCTGGGGAGGGTGGCCGCCATGGAGCTGATGCTTGCCAGGTACGTGCTGTCGTTGGCCGCGAACTGGCCTGTGCTGCCACAGACTTGCCACGGGTATCCGGCGGCTCGGGGCGCGACAGCAAGTAGGGCGACTACGGCCACGAACAGGACCGCCATGCCCGTCCCTGTGTGTGCGGGTCAAATGAAGAAGAATATATGTGGCAGCTGGATTTTGTAGACTTGACTAACTAGCTAGGTTCACCTGTCTCACACAGCAATTCCTTCCTATAAATGTTGCTACCCTATCCGGCCATCCAGGGGTCTGAAAGAGGCAAACGCTCGTTGGTCGTCCGATCGGCGCACAGTAAATTGCTCCTTCCGCTTTTCAGCACAACCGTTTGATGCAGTACTTTTTTCTGCACGTTTGTCTCTTTACAACGAGCCAATGACTTATGGGACCAGTTGCGTGTAGAGCCCACCGGTCGGAGGCAGCCACGCCCGCTTGTTCAAGTCACCATCTTCCTCCCCACGCGTGGGACAGTAAAAACCCTAGATCGCGGGCGCCCAATTCCTGCGTCTCATTCATTCTCCCCCAATCCGCCGCCTCCTCTCGTTTCCTCTCCCCCGCTCGGAAGCAGCACACCGCTGCTCAACTAGATGCGCGACAGACGTCCGCGCGGAGGCGATGCGGCGGCGGCGGTTGGCGGCGCGCGCCGGCGGCTGAAGGCATCTACCGAGCGGCGGTGGGGGCTGGCAGTGCGCACCCTAGAGGCTCAGGTGAGCCTGCCGGGGCGGCGGCGAGCAGGCCATGAACGGGGCGGTGGCGCCTCGTCTCTTTTTTCCCTCGAGATCTTGCACGGGATTGGCCCAATCCTCACCTCCCTGGCTCGTCTCCTTCCATCCTTGTGCATATAGAACTAGTAGGATTGCAAATATACGACGACCGCACCACCCATTTTCACCGGAAACTATAGACCAGTTTGTCCATTTAATTTCCTCTAGTACGTGGGCGAGTGCGACGGATAGTAGAGGGAATTTTCGTAGTTGACAACCAATATGAAGAGAAGAGCCGGGAACAGCTAGCGTATGGCTGAGACAATTACACTATGTTCAGTATAACTATCACTACAAGAGAATTGATATGTAGAGACCTATTGGTCTAATAGAGACGCTTAAATTTTTCTTACGTAGTTATAGAGGAACTTTTCATATTATCTTAAAATTGTCACTACGGGCGGTGTCTGTACGTGCTAAGGACAATAGTGATACTGTCTTTACATTTTAGAAGATGTAAAAGAGGCATTATATTGTGTCTCTAGACTAAATAAATGTGAAGAAACCATGTGAAAAACAATACTCGAACTCATGACCTTAATGATTTAGAAATCTCACCCTTTCACAAGTATATGTTGATGCTTGGAACAATTTTTTAGTTAGTATTGCGAACCATGACTAAAACAAATAATAAATGTCTCTAGGAAACAAGCAAAATGCCTTAAACATTGCCTCTAGATAAAAAGTAAAGACATACAATGAAGTGTCTCACGGATTGGCTCTTGATAACTTATCTGTGACACTTGGGTGTCTCAAAAGTTGTCGATGAGAATTGCAATCCTTGTGGAAATGTCTCAACTGATGTTCCTACATTTGAGACTATTACTGATGTGTCCCCAAAAGTGTTACTACAAAATGCAAAGTGTCTCAATGTGATTTTTAAAGAGGCAAAGTAGGAAGTGTCTCTAGTATAATGTCTCTATGGAAGGTTTTCCTTGTAGCTCGGTAATTAATTTGGGCAGGAGAGACTAACCTTTTTACAAGTTTTCAAACTTTCCATAAAATATTACAGACATAGATGAATAGATTCAAATATGTTGATGCGGAGTTTGAAACATCAATATAACAATTTGATGCTCATAAATGTGATACCTTGGAGAAGGTGATGGAAACATCTCCGCGGTGTATGACATTCAGTGGGATCTTATTGTACCCCAATTGGCTTCCTGGAATGAGCTGTTACAGCGCTTTGGTACAAGATCTCATGAATTATGCTGGCGACTAACCAAGAATGTTGTATTCCGAGTAGGGTCCATGTATAAAGTTTTAATTAAACCAATTCAGCCGGTAATTAATAATAAATCCATTCGATAGATGAAGGTACCATTGAAACCTAATGTTTTCTATGGTACCTTCTTCGTGACGTTATTCTTACTAAAGATAACCTATCAAAACACAACGGCCATGGATGTACGACGTGTGTTTTCTGTCATAAAGAAGAGACAATAAACCATTTTTTTCAATTTTCAGTTTGTTGGGTATATATGGTCAATCATTCAGACAGGTTCTACATTATATCATCCACCAAGCATTGCAAATATCTTTGGTAATTGGCTAAATGGGGTTGATTCTAGATTTAAGGTTCTTATGAGAGTGGGAGTGGTTGCCGTTATATGGTCGCTTTGGCTATGCAGGAATGACAAGGTTTTTAACCATAAAAACTCTTCCCTTATGGATGTCATCTATCAGTATATACGGCTTTGCTCTGTTCATGATCATCACTCCAGTGCTAAGAGTACCGCGACCTTTTTACGGAGGTATCTACAAGATTGGAGAAAACGGACAATGAGTTTATTATCCAATATGGGTGGCTACATAATCGTAGGATTTTACCCCCTATGGTCCAGTTGGCTACCTAGTTTTTATTTGTATCTTTTGTACCGTCTGAATGATTCGTACTATTGGATGGCTGTGTGTATCTTAGTTATGCAGAGGTCGGGTGTAATGCTTATAACTATCAGAGGGCTAAGTATGCAGGAATATTCACGTCACCTCGTCGAAACTTCTTCTCCTATTCACGCGCATGGTAAAAAAAAGGTTGGGCCATCAATCTCACTTTCTAGTCTCCATAGCAAGTCATGGTCATCACAACTATCAACAGGATACGTCGATATTTGGGTAACTAGGCGTGGAGCTATCGTGATATCGCAGAACAACGATAGCCGATGCAAGTCGCCGTCATGGTGTGCATGCAGCTATCGAACAATTATAGTGTGATACCTTTGGACAACATTTTTCACTCTCCTATATCATCAAATTGAGGGAGAAACGGGGAGGGTATGTATCTAAGAGTTGTTTCAATAATGGGATGCCCTTCGATCTAGCTAACAACACTCCTTTGTGACATTCTTGGGTTGTTCCTTCGGTGTTTGGTCGTGTTATCTACGTCTTTGCTCGTTTCCTGTTTTCTCCTAAGTTTCCCATGTTTTTTTTGCTATGTAAGTGTCGTGTAATTCATTGTGTAGTGTTATGTTTGTATCCCATTTTTCATATTAATGAAAATAATATTCCTAAAAATATGATTCTCTTATAATGTATCCCTTTATGTGCTAAAAATTCTATTTACTTTACTACATATTTACTTTGTTTAATTTACTTTATTATTTGTTTTCAATTATACTACAAAACCTTGTCCTTGACAATCACTTAGTGTAGTTGAGCACACAAGGCAACACTTTTGTTTTCTAGGTTGCTAGAATACGAAATAAAAGATATTTTTTGAAAGGAATACGGCAGGGGAAGAACCTATAATGATTTTTTAAAAAAATAGAAGAACCCAAATCTACATCTATAGGGACTTCAATTGGGGGCTGGGTTGTACATCTACTTCCCTAACTAAATAAGATTTTTTTGTTGATAAAGTGTGCTTTATTACTCGAAGTTTCAAGCATTAAACCCAACACCAAATGAGATAAGCTCACTTCTTAAGAATAGTACAATTTATAAAAGAGTTTCCCCGAGAGTTTGATATAATATCTCGATTCACCCTTGTAGGGAAGAAGCCCATACTACATCACTTTACGCTTGGAGTACTCCCAATGAAATTGTATCCTAATAAATCTGTTGCTATGAGCATGCAACGATTGTGACAGGGTAGTGTGATACCCTTCGAAAACATTTGTAGCTCTCATAGATCATCAAGGGGAAGGGAGATTTTGGGCAAGCGGGGTATGTATCTAGGCATTGTTTCAATAGTGGGATGTCCTTCAATTTAGCTAGCAACACCCCTTCGTGATATTCTCAGGTTGTTCCTATGGTGCTTGGTGGTGTTATCTAATCTTTGCTTGGTTCCTATAATTTCCTATGTTTCCCATGTGTTTTCTTTGGTATGTATGTTTCGTGTACTTCCTTGTGTAGTCATTATGTCTGTATCCTAGTTTGTCCTATTGATGAAAATAATTCATGCTAGCTAATGCATTTACATAAAAAATGATTCTCTACTTAAGTATGCCTTTACGTGCCAGATATTTTTTCACTAACTATGTGGGATTTTGGTGGTCAAGTGAAAGGTCTTTGGCAGTCCACGAGACCGACTAGACCAGTTGAGGGCTACATTCGTAGGAATATTCACGTCACCTCTTCGAAAATTCTTCTCCTAGTCACCTCCATCACCAATCCACACATGTAAGTTGTGTTCATTGCAACTATTAACGGACAAGTCGATATTTGGATCACTAGGTGTGGAGCTATCGTGATATCGCAGTGCATCACGAGCAACGCTGACTGATGCAAGTCTTCGGGAAGGCGTGCATGGTGCTACCACACTAGTGGAGTGTGATACCCTTCAACAAAATTTGTGGCTCTCGTAGATCTACAAAGTGAAGGAAGATTCTAGGCAAGCGGGGTATGTATCAAACGTTGTTTTAACAATACGACGATGTTCGATTTAGCAACAACTCTCCTTTGTGACATTCTCGGACTGTACCTTCAGTGCTTGGTGGTGTTATCTATGTATTTTCTACTTTTTTCCTAAGTTCGCCACATTTTTTTCCTACGTAAGTGTTGTGTATATAATTGTGCAGTCATTATTTTGGTATCCCGTTTTGTAATATTAATGAATATTATTCATGCTTGCTAATGTGTTTTCCTAAAAATAAGATTCTCTACTACTATATCCCTTTTACGTGCCAAAATTTCATTCCACTCAATATGTGGGCATGTCATGGTCGAGTAAAATTTGTTCAACAATCCATGAGACCAACTTCTCCTCCTAGTCACTGAGTGTCTAATTGTTTTTTGGCCTTCAACCTGCATCACCAGTGTCCACGTGCATGTCATCGTCATCGCTACTGTCAATGGGATGAGTCAATGTTTGGGTCACTAGGTGTGGATTTATTGTGATATCGCAGTGCTTCCCTAGAAACGATGGCATGTGCAAGTCATCATCATAGTGTGCATCCAGCTATCGTGATAGTGTAGCATGGTACCCTTCGAGAACATCTGTCGCTCTCCTAGTAGATCTTAAAGTGGGAGGGAGATGATGGGAAGCAGGTTATGTATCTAGGCGTGTTTAAAAAATTGGATGCTCTTAGATTTAGCTAACAACACTCCTTCGTGACATTCTTGGGCTTTTCATTTGGTGATTGGTGGTGTTATCTATCTCTTTGCTAGGTTCTTGTTTTCTCCTCTATTTCTCATGTTTCTTTGCTATGTAAGTATGGTGGATTTCATTGTGTAGTCATTATGTATGTATCCCATTTTTTCCTATTAATGAAAATATTCATGCTAGCTAATGCATTCACATAAAAAATATTATTCTCTACTTCAATATACATTTACATACCAATTCTTTTTCACTCACTATGTGTGCATGTCACAGTGGAGTCCATGTAGTTTGGTAGTCCGCGAGACTGAGTAGACCACGTGACGGCTACATACATAGGAATATTCGCATCATCTTGTCAATACTTCTTCTCCTAGTCACGGAACATGGTAAAAAGGATTGGGCCGCCAACCTCCATCACTAGACTCCACATGCAAGTCGTGGTCATCGCAACTATCAAGGAGACGAGTCGACATTTTGGTCACTAGGTGTGAAGCTATCGTGAGATCGCAGTGCTCCATGAGCAACAATGGTATGTGCAAGTCTTCATCATGTGTGCATCCAGCTACCGCGGCAATTTATTTGTAGCTCTCCTAGATATTCAAGGGGAAGGGAGATACTGGGCAAGCAGGTTATATATCAAGGCGTTGTTTAAAAAATGGAATGCCCTTCGATTGAGCTAACATCACTCCTTCGTGATATTATCGAGGCACTAGTAGGAAAAGGGTCATCTATGGCGCACCAAAGACCATATTCGGTGGCGCATGTATGATGCGCCACATAATCTTCGCCAGAAAAATAAGGATTCTGTGGCGCACCAGCGAATGCGCCACATAATTAAGAGGTGCACCACAGAAATAGGTATCCACTGAATCTATTTTTGGTGCCCCACAAAATAATCTACACGTATACACGATTTTGTACTGCTTTCTATACACATACAGGTTATAATATACAGCAATACACAGATATTACACATGTTATATACAACAGTATACAAATATAATATAAATAACATGTACATTGCACATATATAATATAAACATCATCATCACATTACTTAGAGCCTGATCGAGATACACATATAGTCTCGATTCATACAAATTTTTACATACAAGTCTTAATTCATACAAAGTTCATCACCTCGAGATACAAATAGGTGAGAGTCACTACGAGCATCATCGCGATGAAAGTAGTCTTCATCTAGTTCCTCCTCTGCTCCCTCCTCTCTCCCGACAGGCTCGCTTGCACCGCCCCGAGTGTGTGGTGACTAAAATGGAAGAAATACCAAAATAAACGAAGAAGGTCAATACAAATAAGAGCCAACTAGGATCGAATAAATAGACGCCTCATACATTTTTGGTCAAAACAAATATTAACATTCCGGGATGGTGTAAGTGAGGCCAAGTACGATGCACAAGAGTTGATAATTATGCCATCTTACCAGGCTCACTTACGCCACCCCAGAGTGTATGGTGACCAAACATTCTAATCATCGGCACTATCTCGAAGAAGACCAAAATAGACGAATACGTTCAACTAAATAGCATGCCTCATACTTTGTTGGTCGAAACAAATATTAACATTCAGGGACGGTGTCAGTGAGGCAAGATAGGATGCACAAGAGATTGATATTTGTGCGATCACACCAGGCTCACTGGCATAATCCCTGAGTGTAGTGACCAAAAAATTTAATCATCAGCACTAAAATGGAAGAAATACCAAAATAAACGAATAAGTCCAAGTAAAATACGAGCCAAGTAGTTTCAACTAGATAGCATATGCCACATAGTTTGTTGGTTGAAACAAATATTAACATTCAGGGATGGGATCAGTGAAGTCAAGTAAGATGCACAAGAGATTGATATTTGTGTCATCACATCAGGTTCACTAGCCCCACCCCAGAGTGTACGGGTGACCAAATATTCTAATCATCGCCAATGCAATTAACAAGTACCAACTCAAATAAGAGACCAGTAGTATGAACTAAATAGAATGCATCATAGTTTGTTAGTCGAAACAAATATTAACATTCATGGATGGGGTAAGCGAAGCCAAGTAGGATGCACAACCGATTGATATTTGTGCCATCACACCAGGTTCACTCACCCCACCCCAGATTGTACTGCTGACCAAACATTCTAATCATCGGCCAACGCAATTAAGAAGTACCAACTCAAATAAGAGAGAAGTAGTATGAATTAAATGGAATGCCTCATACATTGTTGGTTGAAACAAATATTAACATTTCGGGATGGTGTTAGTGAGGCCAGATAGGATGCACAAGAGATTGATATTTTTTCCATCACACCAGGCTCACTAGTGTCGTCCCGGATTGTAGTGACCAAACATTCTAATCATCGGCACTCTCTCGGAGAAATATAAAAATAAACGAAGGAGACCAACTTCAATACGATTCAAGTAGTATGAACTAAATAAATGCCAAATCCTTATGAACTTGCACCCAATTCATTTTAATTCACCTTGTTCATTTTGTTATATATATCACCTTAGTTCTTAAGAAACCAACCACATGTCATGGGGAACAAATCCCATGCCATTTTATTGATCAAACACTAATCAAGAACTTACCAATAGCATAAACAAAAACAGGGCAGCAAGTAAACCCAATAGCATATGAGCATTTTATTCAAAGTAGTATTTTGTTAAACCATGTACATCAGCAGCTCATCCCAAATTCATTACCATCCTCATTTCAGGGAGAAAATTTCACTAGTAAAATTTCATTAGCAATAACAATGAGTAGAATAGAGAACATCACCATTTACTTCAGGCCTGCATGTTTCTTACAACACGAGGTGACTATTGTTACTCGCGTCGCCCTCCTCTGGCGGCCGAGGGGCAAACCCTAGCCGCCGCCACTCACCCCCCACCTCCTCCCTTCCCTGCCTCGCCGCCGCCGGAGGGGGCCCGGCAAAGCCGCGCGCTCCCCGAGGATGGTGGCGGCGGGGCGCTTTCTTCCCCTCCCGCGTCCCTGGCGAGAAGGAGCTCGCCCGGGCGCGGCTCAGGGCGGCGGGCGCGGCGGCGGGCGTGGCTGCTAGGCGGGCGCGGTGGCTTTTCTTGCTGCTGGCGGCGCGTGGAGCTCCGGCGGTCGTGGGCGGCCGGGCCTTATCTGGGCCGGGCTGGCCATGGCGGCGCGGCGGACGGCCGGCGCAGGCCCCCCTGGTCGTGGGGGTGCTGCGGATTGCTGCAGCAACGGCGGCCACGGCGAGGGCCCTGGGCCGGGAGGGCTGCGCGGCGGCGGCTTCGGTGTTGGACACGAGGTTGCTGCGGGAGGTCTGCGTGGTGGTTGGTGTGCCGTCGCCGGCGTGTGGAGGCCAGGGCGGGCGCGGCATGTCCCTGGGAGGAGGAGCTCGGTGAGGGGCGCGTCGGGACGGCGGCCTCGGTTTCCTCGGCGGTGTGGAGGCTGTGGTGGCCAAGTGGGCGGCGTGGCGGTTGGATCTGGGAGTTCTTGTCTACGGTCTTCGGTGTTCGTCTTCGGGCCTCGTGTTGGTGTTGGTCGGCGTCCCCTCTATGTGGCGTTCCGGCGGCGCCCACGGTGTTCTTCGGCGATGCTTCGTTGGCTACAGGCGCGTTGCTCTGGGGTTAGACATCTGGCGGTTGCAGGTGGTGGTCTGTGTCGGTCCTCTTTTGGGCGGGCGCGAGTTTTCTTGGGACTCTTCGCTGGGCGAAAGCTTTGTCTTGGCGGCCGGCCAGGACCGACGACGGTGACGCCCGTGGGCGCCGCTTCCTTCTTGAAGGCGTCGTCGAAGTGGGTGTCACTTGATCTCCGCCCGGGCTCTCCGGGGGAAACCCTAGATCCCTGCGGGTGACTCGTAGGCTTCCTCTGAAGCCATGACGTCGCCCTGCGGTATCGACACTGATGGCCACGATGACGAGACTGCTGCTGCAACCTCACCCTCGCGCCAAGGTACTGGTGGCGCCAAGGCGGTCGGCGACCCCTCCACCGCATCCTCAAACAGCTCCGCCTTCACCGCCTGCCCGTGGGACAGCGGCGAGCGGGGCCACCGGAGAGCACAATATGTGCGGCGTGATCGAAGCGGCACCGTAATTGAGTGCCAAGGCCATGGCTAGGGTTCTACTGGTGGTGGCGGGGAAGGCGGAGGCAGTGGTGTGGCCGTGTGAGGATGGGGAGGGGAGAAGGAGAGCGAGAGGAGGAGGAGGGGAGTCGGCAGCCTCGGCATGGAGGAGGGGAGACGGCCGGCGTGCGGCTTCGGCATGGAGGAGGGGATAAAGTGGCAGCGGCGTGGAGGAGGAGGAGGGGAGACGGTGGCGGCTGCGTACGGGCGAGGGAGGGGTGGGATGATATATAGACGTCGATCGGTTCTATTTCTGTGGCGCACCTGCCACAGAATGTCTTAATTGTGTGGCGCACCAAGCAAGGTACGCCACAGAATGCCTTATTTTTGTGGCACACCAAGCAAGGTGCACCACAATATTAGTGAAACCAATTATTGAGGGTGGGGTCCACCTTATTTCTGTGGCCCATGTGACCGTGGTGCGCCACAAAAACATGCTATTTCAGTGGTGCAATTGGTCTAGTGCACCACAAAAATATATTCTGTGGCGCATACAAAACAGGATTGCTTCCCACGTATAGCTAGTTTCCTACTAGTGAGATCTTTTGTTTGGTTCTTGTTTTCTCCTCCGTTAACCCATGTTTCTTTGCTATGTAAGTGCCATGGATTTCGTTGTGTAGTCGTTATGTTTGTATCCCATTTTTTTCCTATTAAGGAAAATATTCATGCTTGCTAATGCATTCGCATAAAAACGTGATAATTTACTTCAATATCCATTTACATGCCAAATATTATTTCCACTCACTATACGTGCATGTCGCGGTCAAGTCAAAGTTGTTTCGCAGACAGCTACGTACATACGATATTCGCATCACCTTGTCAAAACTTCTCCTCATAGTCACTGAACGTGGTTAAAAAAGGCTCGGGCTGTCAACCTCTTCATCACTAGAATCCACATGCATGTCGTGGTGATCACAACTATCAACGGGGATTGTCGATATTTTGGTCACCAGGAATGGAGCTATCGCGATATCGCTATGCATGCACCACGAGAAGTGACGGTTGTTGCAAGTCGTCGTCATGGCATGCATGCAGCCTTAGCTTCAATGCAATGTGATACCTTTTGAAAACATTTGAAAAATAAGGCCATGCCATCAATATACATCACCAGTCTCCACATGGAAGTCATCATCACCGGGAGAAATGGTTGTTCGAGTCACCCGGACCACGGGTACACGGCACTACCACGGCAAAGCCGCCGGTACAGTGCAAGTCGGCGTCATGGCCGTGTGCATGCACCTATCATGGTAGTGCAGTGCGCCACAGGCTTACATTTTCAATTTCAATGGCGATCTATCGTTGCCGTATCTAGAGCTAGCCAGCAAAGGATGCCAAATTAAAGCTACAAATTCAAGTTACCTCGTACCACTCCACAATCTACCACACCATGGCTTGCGGTCTCCTTCTGTCCGTGGCGGTCGTCGCCGTGACGCTGCTAGCATCGCCGCGCGGCATCGTGGGAATATACCCGTGGGTGATCTGCGAAGATGACAGCCTCCTAGCGGACAGCACTTACAAGGCGAGCCTCAGTCTCCTGGCCACCACCATGTCCAAGAACGCCTCCACATCCCCGCCGGGATTCTTCGCCACCGCGGAGGCTGGCATCGCCCCGGAGCAGCTGTGGGCTCTCGCGCTCTGCCGTGGCGACGCCACCTCCTCCGACTGCTCCAGCTGCCTCGACCACGCGTTCCAGAGACTCATCACTTCCTGTGACTACAAGGTGGCCACCATCTACTACGACCCCTGCTTGCTTACCTACTCCAACGTCCACTTCCGCTCGGCCGACGACACCCTTTACAGCCCATATCACCCCATCCGCTACAGTTTGAACGCCACCGCTGAGCCGGCGCGGTTCCAGCGTGTCGTAGCGGCGCTCATGAACGCCACTGCCAGAAGCGCCGCCTTCAACTCCACGCGCCTCTACGCGTCCGGGCAGGCCGACTTCGACAAGGAGCTGCCAGAGGTGTACAGCTGGGCCCAGTGCACGCCGGACTTGTCGCCGGACCGCTGCTGGAGCTGCCTCCTCCGGGCCATGAGCGAGTTACCGACCTTCTTCACGGACGCCATCGGGGCAAGGGTTCTTGGGATCAGGTGTAGCATCAGGTATGAAACACAACCCTTCTTCAATGGCTCGGCGACGGTGCGGCTGTCGTCGGTATCATCAGCCACAGGGCCGGCGCCGGTCGTGGTGCCGTCTCTAGCAGCGGTTGGACAAGGTGAGTCGTCCAAGCTAGTGTATCTTCACATTTTAACACTTACTACTAGAACTTAATTGAGTACCCTTTCATTCCTTAAAATTTATAATTTGAATCCCCGTTGTTTTACAACATGCATGGAACGATATATTCAAAACCAAGATGATTCAGTGGCTACATCATTCGCAAAAAACTGAGACACGCTACAAAAAATCGTTCCGTTTAAAGGAAAAGCATTCAAATGTCTAACTTATGTCATGACGAGTTCAAAAGTGATCTGTGACATGGATGGAAAGACGAATCATAGCTTTTTCATCATTACTAGTGTATATCTTTGCGTCCGCTGATGTGTGACACCCCTATCACGCAACAAAGGAGATTTACATGGATTTACATTAAATTAATATGGACCGTCTTCTATATTACCGAATCGTACGGTCCAGGTCGTGTTTACTACCAAATATTTGATGTACTTCGTCCAATTCATATTACTTGACACTAATATAGATGTATTTAAATATATTTTAATTATAGATACACCCGTTTTAGTGGCAAGTAATTTGAATCGAAAGAAGTAGTATATTTCGCTGTCACGGGTATACAGGGCCGGCTCTGGCCCAGGGCAAAAAGTGCGACGGTCCGGGGCCCAACCAAAACGGGGGTCCATTTTTATGGCACAGTGCATATAGGAAAACGTAGAAAAAAAATTTAGACCCATCTAGCATGCATGCAGCCTAAATAGGGCCCATTTATAAAGTTCTGGGGCCCTCTAAATCCTAGAGCCGGCCCTACGGGTATATTTGATAGTTCACTCTTGAAACCCACAGTCAAGTCCGCGTAATCTGCGAGTGCTAATCAGAGATTTGGTAGTTTCACTCTTGATCGCAAGACGGCGTACTGCAGCCTCCGAGACAGTCTGAGAACTGCTCGTGCTTCCTTGCGTGCCGGTTGTGATACGCAGGTGTCCTCGCAAGCATGCCGATCCTAAAGTGATTTGAATAATTACGGATTAGTTCACATCAAAAAAATAATTACGGATTAGTTCAGGGTTAATTAAAGAAACGATAATTCAATCCTGCCTATTTTGCATTGGGCACAACTCTGGCGTAGACCATATTGACCATTCACTACGGGGAAAAACGGCCAGTCCAGCCAATCAAAGATATCTTTGTCATGCGCAGCAACTAGCACGCACAAAAACTACTTGCACGGCAAAAACTACTTGCACGGCAAAGTATAAGAGCAGCGCACGGCAAAGAATATCTACACGGCAAAGGCAGCAGTTGCGCACGGCAACGATCCTGCGCATGGCAAAGACAAACTAAAGTGGACGGCAAAGAAACTACGATGGCAAAGATCCTACAAGCCGCACTGCAAAGATTGGCAGCACGACAATGGCTCTGGACGGTCCCGTGCCGCTGCCTTTGCCGTGAGGGCAGCCTAGTTGCACGGCAAAGGCCCCTTTACCGTGCATTCCTGTCTTTGCCGTGCGCCATAAAAACCCACTTTATTCATTAACAATAATGGTTACATCTTTCACTAAAAGAGGTCTAATCACTACGGGAGAGCACGGATGTGCCGACGGCCAAATATCGGGGCCGTCGGCACAGAAGCCTCCGGACCGCGGCGACAAGGATGGCCGTCGGTACAAGCCGGCTGTGCCGACGGCCACCGTCGGCACAGTTCTGGCCATCGGCACAGGAGCAGTCAGGCCGTCGACACAACATTTTTTTTCTACTATAGACCTGTGCCCTTCTGTATAGCTTTTTTCTATTTCTGCACAACAGTCTTCAAAAAAGCATAACTAAATCATTCTAATTGAGAAAAATAAGTATAATATATCAAATTTTGCAAAAAAATAAGATATATCATAGAAAAATATAAAAAATGGAATATTTCAAATACCTAAACAAATTTTCTTGAAATGAGCTATCATGTTCGAGGTTTCATGGCTTTCACACACGCCAAAAATGAAAAAAAATTATCGCACGTGGGTCGGATTAGAAATCCGCGTCCGGGGTCTTGCTTCCCATCCTAGGGTCCACACACGTGCCAAATATGATCTCGTTTCGGCAAACTATACCATACCGAGGCCGTTTCCCACCTCATTTCCCCTGAAATCCATAGAACTACGGACGTGAGAGCCCTTTTCGTGAAGGGTTTTTCAAAATAATTTCCGTATCCCAGTTTTGACAAACGGAATAGTTACTATGAAATATAAAATGACGTCACGCGGCTCCGTGGGAATTTTGGACTTCGTTCAAATTGACATCTGGCCAAAACAGGACCCCCGGGGCATGCGGTATCGCCGTACCGGGCGTGCGGGTGCACCCATTCACGAACAAACTAAACGGACAAAAATTAGCACATATAATGATGCGTCGTTGAACTAAAAACAATTTTTCCGACATTTATGGAGTGAGGGATAGTTCACCCCTAGTTCAAATCCGGTTAGTTTTCAGCGGATTCGGCGGGACACCGCCGGAGGCTGCATGGGTTCCCAAAAAGCTAACGAGTGCACATGTCATGTGATAGGTGGTGCGTAGGTGGTCTAAATCATCGCATGGAAATTTCACGTCATACTAAAATGCGCCCCATGTAGCTGCTTCACAAATAAAAACCGTTTGGACACGCTAAAAATGAAACGATGGTCGTCCGTGGGTCGGATTAGAAATCCGCGTCCAGGGTCTTGCTTCCCATCCTAGGGTCCACAAACGGGCCAAATATGACCTTGTTTCGGCAAACTATGCCATGTCGAGGCCTTTTCCCACCTCATTTCACCTGAAATCCATATAACTCCGGACGTGATAGCCCTTTTCATTAAGGGTTTTTTTAAAATAATTGCAGTATCCCAGTTTTGACAAACGGAATAGTTACTATGATATATAAAATGACGCCACCTGGCTCCGTGGGATTTTTTGACTTCGTTGAAAAAGCCATCTGACCAAAACATGGTCCCCGGGACATGAGGTATCGCCGTACCGGGCGTGCGGGTGCACCCATTCTCGAACAAACTAAAGCACAAAAATTAGCACATATAATGATGCATCGTTGAACTAAAAACAATTTTTCCGGAATTTATGGAGCGACTGATAGTTGACCCCTAGTTCAAATCCGGTCAGTTTCCAGCGGATTCGGCGGGACACCGCGCGCGGAGGTTTCACGTCATACTAAAATGTGTCCGATGTAGCTGATTCACAAATAAAAATCGTTTGGGCACGCTAAAAATGAAAAGATGGCTGTCTGTGGGTCGGATTAGAAATGCGCGTCCGGGGTCTTACTTCCCATCCTAGGGTCCACACACGTGCCAAATATGATCTCGTTTCGGCAAACTATGCCATGCCGAGGCCGTTTCCCACCTCATTTTCCCTGAAATCCATAGAACTCCGGACGTGACAGCCCTTTTCGTGAAGGGTTTTTTCAAAATAATTGCCGTATCCCTGTTTTACCAAACGGAATAGTTACTATGACATATAAAATGACGTCACCCGGCTCCGTGGGATTTTTTGACTTCGTTCAAATTGGCATCTGGCCAAAATAGGACCCCCGAGACATGCATTATCGTCGTACCGGGCGTGCGGGTGCACCCATTCGCGAACAAACTAAACGGACAAAAATTAGCACCTATAGTGATGCATCGTTGAACTAAAAACAATTTTTTTTGGAATTTCTGAAGCGACGGATAGTTCACCCCTAGTTTAAATCCGGACAGTTTCCAGCGGATTCGACGGGACACCGCCGAAAGCCGCATGGGTTCCCAAAAAGCTAACGCGTGCACATGTTATGTGATAGGTGGTGTGTAGGTGGTCTACTATCATCGCACGGAGGTTCCACATCATACTAAAATGTTCCCCATGTAGCTGCTTCACAAATAAAAACCGTTTGGGCACGCAAAAAATGAAAAGTTGTCTGTCCGTGGATCGGACTAGACATCCGCGTCCGGGGTCTTGCTTCCCATCCTAGGGTCCACACAAGTGCCAAATACGACCTTGTTTCGGCAAACTATGCCATACCGAGACCGTTTCCCACCTCATTTTCGATAAAGTCAATCAAATTTAAACAAGAGGTAATTGATCTAATGCTTGTGATTTTTGGGTAAGTTAACTTTGTAGGTTCAAAAGATGATATGGATGTCATATTTGTATTCCTCTCATTTTTCTGATCAATTTAGACATATTATTTGCCAAATTCGCATTTGCTGATATTAATTATTCCATATTAAATAAAAAGACAGAAACATAAAATCATTTAATTTTTTTTTCAAATTCTATATTATTATTATTTATATATATTAATTATTGTTTACTTAAATAATTGTTTAGAATTCAAAAATATAGAGGTGTGACATCACGATATAAGGGTTAATATGATAGATATGGTAATATTAACATCAAGATGTCATTTCTTTCATGGAAACTCGTCCGAAGAGAACCAAGAAGTTAAGCATGCTGGGGCGGGAATAGTGTGAGGATGGGTGACCAACGGGTAATATTAACATCAAGATGTCATTTCTTTCATGGAAGCTCGTCCGAAGAGAACCAAGAAGTTAAGCATGCTGGGGCGGGAATAGTGTGAGGATGGGTGACCAACGGGTAATATTAACATCAAGATGTCATTTCTTTCATGGAAGCTCGTCCGAAGAGAACCAAGAAGTTAAGCATGCTGGGGCGGGAATAGTGTGAGGATGGGTGACCAACGGGGAAGTTTGACCACAAGTGCAAATTGACCTAAGATTAAGTGTACTAAGTGTGATTGTGAAAGATTAACAAGTAAAAAAGTAGAAGAAGAAAAGTGAATAAAAATAAAATTTTATTTTTTTTCAATTTTTTTTGAATATTTTTTCGAAAATAAATTTGAAAATTTGAAAATACTATGCCGACGGTAAAATCGTCGGCACAACAATCTGTGCCGACGTTCAGTCTGTATCGTCCCCGACCAAAACTATACCGACGATACTACGCTGACGATCACCGTCGGCACAGCGTATGCCAACGGCCTTCTGGGCTGTGCCGACAGCTGGCGGCCGTCGGCATACTCCATCTCTCCCGTAGTGAATGTCAGCGGGAGGATCATCTAGCCAAATAGCTGGGTGAGAGAATTTCGCCAAACGAGGTAGTTCATGTGCTACATTTTTTTGCTTCTCGATTAACGTATTCACTACTTTTGGCATCCACCTTGTGGATCTCGATGTGGTGGCTCATGAACGGAGCAACGTGAGGTCGCGGCCCGAGTTTCAGCAAGTGGCCCGTGGATGGAATTAGAGGGCAGGAATCCAGGGGGTGGCAGCGGCAGATCAAGGCCATGGCGACACATGTGCTCACGGAGTTGGCGGCGGAGGACCAGGGCGGTGTGGGAGATCGGGCGGTGACCGCCGCAAACTGGCTGCTAGGATGAGCTCTTGTGGGTTGGGGAAATGGAGGTTGAGGGGAACACGGTCTAGGTCGCGCTAGAAATAGAAATTACATAATACTACACCCTGAAATCTGTAGTACTCCCTCCATCCCGCGAAAAATGTTGAAGGTTTGTTAAAATTTAAATGTATCATTCGAGATATTTCATGGGACGGAAGGGAGTACAATGTACCATAAATCCTCCATTTCATATTCATCACTCCTCACAATAACTTGCTTCTTGTAATTGTTATTTCTTTATTTATTTTTTGCATAGCCAAGTTTTTTTTTTGCAAAACAATATCTCATTATTAACAATTGGAGACTCCGTACTAGACACCCCGTAGATCCACATTACTAGAATTGCTTAGATGGTCAGATCTTAATTCAAATGGTAGAGTTAGATGAGAAGGTACTATTAATTACTATGCACCTAATATATATTTTAGTTTATCTGTATATTTTTATTTACAATTTAATAATTAGCTAGTAATATTGTACAGATTATAAAATAAATTAATGGTTGTATCTGTTAAGGACTTTTACACTCTCTCTGTATCAAAATACAAGGGTTTTCAAGGTGTAATATTTTGCCAAATATAGAGGTATTGCAGGTTTTATCGGGATTTTTTAAAATGAAAGATTTTTGCAAGAAATAATTTTGTATTTCTGTGTCATGAATATTGGGTGGATGCAATTTATACAGTCCTACTGTTCAAGCGATTATTAAAGCAAAGGATCTTTTTTTTTCGAGAATTACAGGGGAGATCAGTTCCCCACCGCTTGTTATATTACTCGAGTTGACTTTGGCAGTCACAACATGCAGTAGGAAAGAAGGGGAGGTACAGGGGGATTTAGAACGTGGCATACAAACATCTAAACACCAGCAGAGAGGACAGAATTCCGAAGACCATCTAAACTCCCACGGTCATGGGTCTTGTACCGCCAACGGCAAATCACAAGGTCATCACCCGCCCGACGGAGCACAAGGCGTGCGGTGGAGGGCTTGGCGTTGAAAGCGAGGTCATTCCTCGCCTTCCAAATTGACCATAAAATCGCTGCAATGCCAGCGCGCCAGATAGAAGAGTCCACAACAGTCGGTGGAGTGAGGTCCCAAATGGAGAAGTCATCGCGAGGGATGGGCACCCCTAGCCTGGCCCAGACCTCCACGGAGATGGGGTAGTCGAAGAAGAGATGCCTCCTGGTCTCAGTGTCAAAACATGCCGCGCAGGAGTCGGAGGGCGCGCAGTTCTTGAAGAAGAGGTTGGCTCTCGTGCTGAGCCTGTCGATGTCGGCGCGGTAAGCGAAGATGCTGATCTTCGCGGGAAGCTTCAGCTCCCAAGCCTTACATGCAGAAGCATCAGGGGCATGACGCGGGGAGAGCATGCGGTAGGCCTCGCGAGAGCTGAACGGAGGGGTCGAAGGAGAGTCGATGAAGCAGAGATCCTGCCCGTCGACGAGAGCGACGGCGTCCCCATAGCCCTGGACAATGGCCAGCTCCCGCGCGGCGACGGAAGACAGTCGGCGCTGCAGTGAGAAGCCCGAGGCGACGACCGTGGACACAATCGCATGTGGCCTGGTGAAGTGGGAGAAGAGCGCCTCGTACCGCTCGGCTAGCGGTCTACCGGGGAGCCACCTGTCGAGCCAAAAGGAGGTGGTGGTGCCACTCACGATACTGGCGCGTGTAATAGCACGGTAGAGCGGGAGGCATTCCCGCACAATTCCGTCGAGGAAGGACGGGGTAGAGGTCATGTCGCCGAGGTCGCGCCCTGAATGTTGTCGAAACCAATCTTTCCAAGGAAGCGAGTCAGTCTGGTGGAGTCTACGGACAAAGTTTAAGAGAAGACACATGTTCTGCCGGTGGAGATCCTTAACACCGAAGCCACCCTCATGTTTAGACAACAAAACTTTATCCCAAACAATTAGACAACGAGCACCCGAGCAAGAATCTTTGCCGGTCCAGAAGAAGGCGCGCCTCCTCTTATCTATACTTTCGAGCACACCCTGTGGAAGCAAATACGAGCACATATAGTAGGTAGCAAGGTTGTTCAGCACGACATTGCATAACACGAGGCGCACACCAGAAGAAAGGAGTAGAGCACGCCACCCCGAGAGGCGACGGTCGAAGGATAGGATAAGCGGGGCGTAGGCTGAGATGGGAAGTTTGGTGGGGGAAAGCGGGAGTCCGAGGTAGGGCTGGGGGAAGGAGGAGACAGGACACCCGAGAGAGGATGCCATGAGAGCCTCATCCCGAGGAAGGACGTTCATAGGGATAAAACATCATTTGTGGAAGTTTATCGCGAGCCCGGTGGCTGCGGCGAAATCGTTAAGAACAAGCTTGAGATGTGCCGCGGCCCAAGCGTCCGCTCGGCATATGATAAGCATGTCGTCCGCATATTAGAGGACGGGGCAGGGGGTGGTGGGCGAGAGGGGGTGCGACAGCATGCCAAAGGTAAACGCATTGCGAATCAGGCGTTGAAGGACATCCGCAACAATGATGAAGAGGTAGGGGGAGTGCGGGTCCCCCTGACGGAGGCCATTTTTGCAGCGTATCCAATCACCGGGAACCCCGTTGAGGAGCACCGCAGTATGGCCGGTTCTGAGAATACGGTCCATCCAATCGCACCAGAGGTCGTCAAACCCCCGAGGACGAAGGATGGTCAGGAGGCTATCCCAGTTGACCGAGTCGAAGGCCTTTTTGAAGTCGATTTTGAACACAAGGGTTGGGGCTTTGCGCAGGTGGCAGCATCTGATGATGTCAGTAGCATAGACGATGTTTTCCGAGATCCGGCGCCCAGAGAGGAAACCAGTCGGGTCAGCGTCAACGAGGGAGTGGATAGCCGCCTATAACCTTGTGGTCAGGACCTTAGTGATGGCTTTCATTATGCAGTTCTGGAGGGAGATAGGCCAAAAAGGGAAGGGTTGTTGGCACCGTCGGTTTTAGGGAGGAGGACGAGGAAGGCACGGTTGATGCGGGTGAGGTCGATGTTGCCCTTGTAGAAGGAGTCGAAGACCGCAAAACATCAGAAGCTACCATGTCCCAGAAACACGAGAAGAAGGAGGGACCAAAACCATCCAGACCAGGACTAGACAGCTTGTTCATGGAGAGGAAGGCAAGTTTAATCTCATCGCGGGTGAAAGGAGTGATGAGGGACACAGGGAGCGAGGGGCCCGCGGGATAGAGCGACCTGAGGTCGAAACGCCAGGAGGTAGGGCTAACGGCACCTAAGAGCTCGGAGTAGTAGGCCTTAAGAATGACAGCTTTACCAGGGTGGGACGTGGTCGTAACCCCATCCACCTCGAGAGAAGTGATGGAGTTACGCCGAAGGCGGCAGGTGGCTGAGGTGTGAAAGAACCTAGTGTTCTCGTCGCCCTCAAGGGCATAATGGACCTTCGCCCTCATCCTCCAATAGAGGGGCCTCTCTTTAATAGCCAGGTGGAGCGAGTCCATGGTGAGGGAGCGAAGACGGTTCTCGAGAAGGGACAGGGGGCGTGATCCCTCCAGGATGTCCAGGAGTTTAATGAGAAGCCTGCAGTCCTGTTCTCTGAGAAGAGAAGGGGAACGCCGCTTTTCCCAAGCCTTACAATGAAATCTGCATTGGCGAAGGCGTGCAACAAGCTGGGAGGTGGGGTCGAATTTGGAGGTTCCCTGCCAGTGGCAAGCAATAATGCTGCGGAAACTAGCGTGAAGCCCCAAGGTAGCATCGTACCGAAAGAAGGCACGCTTGGGGATAGAGGTGGAGATCGTGGCGATTAGCGGAACATGGTCAGAGGTGTCTCTAGTAAGGGAAGAGAGAGAGGAGGAGGGGAAACAGTCATTCCAAGCGTGATTGATGAAAACCGGATCCAGGCGAATAAGGGTTGGGGTTGCACGGCGGTTGACCAGGTATAGTTACGATCGGACAGGGGAAGCTCAATCAGACATAACTCGTGAATAGCATCGTTAAACATGGGCGCCTCCGAGAGGGAAAAATTATCGTTGTTGCGGTCGGAGGGATCTCTGGTGAGATCGAAATCACCAATGATAATCCACGGGACACCTTCACTAGGCTCGTGAGTAGCGAGGTGGGTTAGAAAGGTTTCTTTCTCAGCCCGATCGCAGGGGGCATAGACGTTGGTAAAATGGAGTCTAGAGGCATCGCAGTTAAGCGCAAGGTCGAGCGAGAGAGTGTGACGGGAGGAAAAAGAGTCCACAAGATAAAAAAATGTTTTGATCCTAGGCCGAAAGGAGACCACAAGAGGATCCCACAGCGTCAACGACACGGTTATTGTGGAGATTGGGAGGAAGGAAGGAGGCGCATTTCTGGGCCGAAAGAGAACTCAGTTTGCTTTCCTGTAGCGCAACCAGGCTGGGCCTGGCGGCGGCAAGGGCAGCACAAACGGAAACACACCTGTCATCCTCACCCAGCCCGCGAACGTTCCAAGTCTCAACAGCAAAGCAAAGCGTTGTACTCATATTGTAATAGAAGGACACCGGTTGGGACATATACGATCATAAGGAGACAGCTCAGTCCAATTAAAGGTAAACACCAATACATGTTTAGGATGAAACAAATAAAGAAAAGAAGGGGGCGAGGCTCCATCTAACTGGCGGGAGCAAGGACAGCTGCTCAAACTAAGATAGGTGATCAGGGATCGGGGAGCACGGGCGCCCGTCACGCAGGAGGGCTCCCGATGAGCACGATGACGGGGTGGCATCATTCGGAACCGGAGGACACCGGGGCAGCGCCGTCGAGGGCGTCGGGGTCGACGCCGCAAGCAGCAGCAAGGGCACAGAGGCGCGGGGTAGGGATGGCATCAGGGATCCCGTCACCCGCGAAGCCAGCGGCTGCAGCCGCCGCGCGCAAACGAGGAGAACCGGCGGTGAGGTCGAAGCGGGAGGCCTTCACGGCCTTGGCCTTGGACATCATGTTGACAAACATCGGCGGCTCTTTGGCAGCCAGCCGAGAGCTACGGAGGGCTTTGAACGCCGAGTCGACCGCGCGTTTGGAGCGGACCCTCTGCTTGCGCGCCGCATCCTCATGGTCCTCGTCTCCATCAGGGGAAGCAGGCTTCGTGCGGCAGGGAACAGCTGGCGCGCGAGCAGCAGACAAGGGGGTGCCTCCCTGCCCGTCGTCGACGACGGTGTTGACCAGAGGCGTGGCCGGGATGGCAAGGGTGTCATACCACTGGATGATGAGCACGGGAGGGTTAGGCAAGGAGTTACAAGGTTCATCGAAACGATCAGAAGAGCAAGAAGCCACAGAATTCACCTGCTCGGCATCAAGCCCAGACTCGGGGAATTGGGCTGCAAGCCTACGGGCCAGAACGCGGTCCCAGATCACCACAGGTGTGCTCTGGGCCGCAGGGGAGAGGTACCCGAGCTCAAACGCTGGAGGCACGTCGTCGATGTCCTCGAGCGCAGCAGCGTGCGCGATGCCGGCCTGACGACGCTCCACGATGCGCTGCCAAAGAGAAGCCACCGAAGAGTTCTGACCGTGCCCACGCTCTGCCGGAGGGGAGGCGTGGACCGAGTCCTCATCGATGTCGTCCATGCGCGTCACCCGAGCACCGTCGCCGCGCCCGCCACCCCCAGCCAGGCCGTCGAAATGGCTAAAAGGCCTGGTGGCCAGGTCCTCCTCGAATGGCCAGGAGCGGACGACACGGAGGTGCACCTCCCCCGAGCTCTGGCCGTGGCAGTCGCGCATGATCAGAGTGTTTGGCACTTCACCGCCCTACGCCAGCTTGAGGACGAGCCTGACCGCCGAGAAGTCGATCTCCGCGAGGCACAGCGGGTCGATGCAGCACACGCTTCCAATCGGACGGAAAACATTGCGGATGCCGCTCTTGTCCCAATGCTCGACGGGGAAGCCGATGGCCGTGACCATCGTGAGGCGCTCGATGCGCTAGACGAACCGGTTGCCCCCTCCTCCGGCCGCTCCAGCCTGATGGCGTGGCCTTCAAAGGGGAGGCGAAACATGTCCATGGCAGCGTCACGCTCCTCCTCCGACGCGAAGAGCACCAAGAGCACGCTGTAGTCACTGGCCGCAAGCCCGATGTGCAGGTTGCCGCCGATCTCCTCGAAAGCTCGGCGCAGGAGAAAGCCGGGAGACGCGGCAGCAGACTCAAACAGGGCATAGGCGAGGCGGCGGCTGATGGAGACGTTGGCAGCCGGCGACATGAAGATCTCCGTGACGCCTTGGCCACCAAAGAGGGAGCTGCGGACTAAGGTGGGCCGCCACGGGCGCACCATCGCCAGCCCCAGAGCCACCAACGGTAGGGGTCGAGCGATGCGCGTCGGAGGCCGGCGAGTCTACAGGCGCCACACCCCGAGGGTAGGGTGTGGGAGGGCGGAAAGCGGCATGGTGCACCGCAGCGACGACGCTCCTAGGGGACGGCGGCGAGGACGAACGGAGGCCGGACAGACGCAACCTAGGCGTCGAGGGTAAACGATGGTCAGAGAGAGAGGAAAGGCAGGGGGTGGCAGTAGGTTAAAGGGGGCAGCTCACATTTCCGTCGACGGTGACCGACCCGCCCACAGGCAGCGCAACAGAGAGGATCTCGGCACCCGAGAACGCGGTGCTCCGGCGAGAGGCACCGGTAACAGAGGCGGCGCCCACGAACAGGAGAGAAAACGAGCCTGGTTTGTGTGGGATTGCGGTGGGAGGAGATGTTGGAGAGGAGGGCATCCTTATAGGAGCGGGGGCCGTGCTCAGAGGTGTGCTGCATAGATCCCATGCCCGCACCGGAGTCGTCGTCGGAGTGGAGAGCAGCAGGAAACATGGAGGGGGCGAGGGATCTCGCGGGCGGTGAGGAAAAAGAGGCGGCATCCTCCTCACAGGCGTCGTCGGCGTCCTTCTGCTCGCATGGGAAAAGCAGGCGCCCAACACAAAGGGATGGGCCGGCCGGAGGCGTGGCGGGCTTCGAGGTCCTATGTTGGGGGAGTAGGGGCGTGGAGGCCATGGGCGAGCTGCAGCAGGATTCGAGAGGAGCGTCAGGACAGGGCTGGTCAACGGGCGTGCAGGCCATGGCTTTATCCGCTCAGAAACGTCCACGGTAGCGGGGCCCGCCTTGTCCAGGGCAGCCTCGAAGACTGCCACGTCGGACAAGTTTGACCCAGGTCCACGGTCAGGGTTTGACTGCGCGCAGTACACGACCATGGCGGAGCAAGGAGGCCATGCAGGCAACAACGTGGCCTCGCGCGCGGAGAAGTGGAGGAAAAAGCTGGATGAAAGGGGAAGCAGCCACCGTCGAGAACACGGCGCCGCCATGATTGCGGACGGCGAAGGCGTCAGGGAAGGAGGTAAAATGGAAGTTTAGGGCCGAAGCAACCAGCGAGTGAAACGACGAGAGTATAGAGTCAAGGAAAGCCGCACCTGGGGTCCGGTGCATCGCGCCGTCCTTCTTGGGCACAGCCGCGGGTTCAGGGCGGGGGCGCTCGTTGCCATCACGGCCTGGGACAGTCGAGATGTTGTCCAGCGCAGGGGCGGCGGCTTCGGCATCAGGATCACCGGTCACCATGGCCTCCACTGTCGTGAGGACGGCGTCGACGTCCGGTAACCCCGACAGGAGCAAGGGCAGGGGGAGCGAGCTAGGTGGGAGAAGGAGGCTTGGCTGGATGGACCCTAGACTACAGAACGGAGGGGTGTCGGCCGGAGGGGCGGTGGCCGACGAGGCGTCGCGCGCCGGCGGGGCGCGGTCGCCAGGGCGTACGCCAAAGCCCTCGCTCATCTCCGCTCTCTTGTCCTTTTCGAAGCAAAGGATCTACAAAAGCTATTTTTTGGGTTCTAGAGTTCCGATGTCTAGAGTTTCCAATAATTACTTTAGTTTTATCCGAATCTTAGAATTTGTGCAAGGGAAACCATTGCAGCAATCAACCAACATATCAAAAATTCTAGAGGATTAGAACCCAAAAATAGCTTTTGTAGATCCTTTGCTTTCCCCGGAATGACCATATTTTCTAACTCTTTTTACCCTAGAGTACATGATCAATGTTTTGTTCGGTTGAAGGTTGTGCCACTAATATGACACTCTAACAAGACATTTTGTTTTTGTTGCATTATTGAATAATTCACAGGAAGAAAGTTCAGAGTTCCTACCATGGTTCCTATCATTATGTTGCCTATGGTGGCAGCCATAAGCGTCGTCGGCTGCTTCTTTTTCTGGAAGAGCCGTGAGGCACTGACAGAAGAAAAGCAACAACGTATGTCCTGCAAATGCCCAAGTTCACTGCGTGAAATTTTTTTGCCATGAAAAGTCCACACTATTAAATATTTAGATACACTTCCGCTTACTATCAAATTGTCTTACTGGTATTCAAACAGATCCCAGCTATTCCGAAGATATTGAGAGTGTAGACACGATGATGATTGACATTTCAACACTGCAAGCTGCCACTTGCGATTTTGCGGAGAGCAACAAGCTCGGGGAAGGTGGATTTGGTGTTGTGTACAAGGTACAGGACGAGGAACGGATTAATAAGCAGATTTGCATTGAAAATTTTGAGCTTATATATGTTCTGGTTCTATTCAAAGGGAACGCTCCCCGATGGCGAGGAAATAGCAGTCAAGAGGATGTGGAAAAGGTCAACACAAGCATTAGAGGAGTTGAAGAATGAGCTGGCTTTGGTTGCAAAGCTCCATCATAAGAACCTTGTCAGGCTCATTGGTGTCTGCCTGGAGAAGCAGGAGAGACTGATTGTGTATGAGTTCGTTCCTAACCGGAGTCTCGACCTCATCATCTTCGGTACGCCATACTTGTAGTTCAACTCAATTCTGTCTTCATTTAATTCCTCTGAAACTTAAGCCAACTATATCTGATATGATGATCTTGATCTGTACTGCATATTTTGACTCAAAAACAGCGGAAGACGTTGTGAAGCGTGAGCAGCTCGACTGGGCAAAGCGGTACAAGATCATAGATGGAATTGCTCGAGGCCTGCAATACCTCCATGAAGAATCTCAGCTGAAAGTAATCCATCGTGATCTGAAAGCGAGCAACATCCTACTTGACATGAACACAAGCGCCAAGATCTCGGACTTCGGCCTCGCAAAGATCTTCCAACGAGACCAAACACAAGGCAACACCAACCGGGTCATTGGAACATAGTCAGTGCAAAGCCTCTAAGTTTTCATAGCAGCTACTGAAACCACGACCACAATTAATTAGCTGCTTTGATGTTTCAGTGGATATATGGCGCCAGAGTACAAGATGCGTGGGAACTACTCTGTGAAATCGGATGCGTTCAGTTTCGGGGTTATCGTCCTAGAGATCGTGACTGGGAGGAAGAACGAGGATGACAGATGTGGGCAATCTGAAGATCTCTTAACCATGGTATGTATTCAATTATTGTATTTCTTGCAACACAAGACCAATATAATGCTCTATGTATGTGAAGTGATCAAGTGACCGATGCGGCCTTGGCTCACAGTATCTGCACATCAAGAGCAATATGATACTAAACTATCTATGTACATAGGTCTGGGAGCATTGGACGACTGGGACAGTGCTAGAGGTGGTAGACCCATGCATGAACGACGGCTCCTCAGAGGAAGAGATGCTCAAATGCGTCAATATAGGGCTTCTCTGTACGCAGGGGAACCCAGCGGACCGGCCAACGATGTCTGCGGTGGTTATGATGCTCGGCAGCGAGACTGTGAATCTCCCTTCACCGTCCAAGCCATCCCTCGGCTCGAGGAGGAATGATGCAGGCGTCGACTAGTCTTATGCATTGATCGTATCCATCCTAATATATTGTACTGTATATGCAATAAGAGGGACAGGAGCCGTTCATTTTGCAATAAGAGGAGGAACGAGTGTAACATCAAGTTATCTTACTTTCGTATTGTAGAAATTATCTAAAAATATAATTTATCATCTTCATATCTCTTCACATGGCTTTGCTGAACTACTCACTGTAGCACATGGTCGCCCTACCGCCGTCCATTACAAGACGGATTGGGATCACCCACCCCGACCCTCACCACCTACTCCCAAGTCCCAACCACATCCGTGTTCCTCCTCCGCCCACCCCATTTCCTCAACCTTCGTCGCCGGCCTAAATCTCCGTCCATCTTTGGCCACTCCCTTTCTCGCCGACCTTGGCCCGAGAAGCCCTTCGTCACATCTCACTATTTTGCTGCCTGGAACCACCAAATCGGCGCTAGCGGGATAGGGGCTAGCACGTGTTAGCGGCGACAGTACACGGCGCCAACGGCGGCAAGCTGCAAGCGAGATGCGGCTCTAGAATGATGCGGCCGCGACTCCTTTGGCTCCTCGACGCGGCACGGATGGCCTCGAGATCCTGCCCGTCGTGGATGCTCCCGTCCTAGAACGCCGCCGATGCGCCTCTACGTACATCCATGTCTCGCACCCCGCCCATCTATTCCGCCGCTGCTCCGACGTGCCTTTGCCTCCATTCTTCCTATTTGCTCCGTCGTCGGATCAGATGCTACCGTCCCGAGATGTCTCTTTACCGACGACCTTGATGATGTGTGGCCACTCTCCTCGTCTTCCGCCTCCCCGTCGCGATGCGCGTCCCCGTGCATGAAACCCACTAGTGGAGCTCGCCATGTAAGGCAACACCGCTTGGTTGGGCAATGTTTTTTTATTTGACTGGATAGTTATGCCGACAACATAGCCGTCGACGTAGGCCCTCCCAGGTGCGACTCCAGAAGCTGCCACACGTCATACATATGGCAACGTCATTGGTGTAGCTCCCATAAGCAGATCTCCGACCAGAAGACCACGTTCAAGGCCGCGATAGAAACCAAGAAGGTTGACCTCAAGGTAGGCGATGATTCCAAGCAAATTTCGTTCGGAGCTGACATGGATCCCAAATAGGAAGACGCGTTCGTCGAGTTCCTACGTGCAAAGATGGATATCTTCGCACGTTAACCTTCTGATATGTCCGGAGTACCAAGGGAACTCGCCGAGCACTACCTCAACATAAATCCGGGTGCAAAACTGTTGAAGCAAGCTAAGCAACGTTTCGGTGATAATAAGCACCACACCATATTAATGGAGTTAGCAAAGTTACTAGAGGCATGTTTTGTAGTAGAAGTTATCTACACTGATTGGGTCGCAAATCCTGTCATTGTACCAAAAAGAATTCTGAAATACAAAGAATGTGCATCGATTACTCTGGCTTAAACAGCCACTGCCCAAAGGATTGTGGCGTCTTGTTAGTATCATATTTATATGCTCAAAGTGATAGTGTGGGACGTCCATAGATTGGGAATGCGAACTTTAAGGAGTGCTTATGCAGCCCTACACAGTTAATTTGTGTTTGTTATCAAACCGGAGAGTGGTTCAGAGCCCGTAGTGAAGAGATAATATTTCTGTATTCAATTATGATATCATTGTTGATAGTGTCCACTACTGAAAGTAAGAGCCCTAGGCCTTGTTTTTAACATTGAAACACCGTTTACTACCAGTTTTGCTACATGTTTGTTTACTTCCATTTTTATTTCAGATTGCAACTCATAATCATCTATATTACTTGTATTTCCCTATCTCTTCGTCGAACTAGTGAACATATACACCTGGCAAGTGTATTGGATGTGTTGTGGACACAAGAGACTTCTTGTATCGTGATTGCAGGGTTGTTTGAGAGGGATATCTTTGAACTCTACCTCCGTAAGTTCGATAAACCTTGGGTGATCCACTTAAGGAAAACTTGCTGTTGTTTTACAAACCTCTGCACTTGGAGGCCCAATATTGTATACAAGAATATAAGCGTGCATAGACATCAAACTCGCAGGCGGCGCTGAGCTGAGAGCGATGGGAGGGGAAAATGAGAGAATTAGGGAAGATAAACTCAAGGGGGTGATATTTATAGCCGGGAATGAGATTCGTCCTCCGCATCTTGTGGGCGGAACGCAAGCGTCGCGCCGTTGGATGCATGCCACGTGTCCCAGACCTAGGCAGTAACATCGGCAAAATGATTAAGTTACCGTTGGAATTACCCGAAAATGGTGCCTGATTAGGCGGAGCCATTTGGTCACTTTGAGTATCCGGGTGAGTTTTCCTGGTGCTCAATGAAAATTTTCGTGACATAGTGATTCGGAAAACTATTTTTGAAGCTTGGTCGATGGATGAAGTTCAGCGGAATAGAAGATTGTTTCGGTGTACGAACTAGAAAGAAGTTTTTTGAAGTCGGAGTTCTTCAAGATTTCCAAGACTTCCGGAATGGAGTCGGAGACCCAAATTAGGCGCGCATGCTGGAAGATATGGAGAACCTCAGAGAACTCTAGGGTCTACTGTTGTGGGTATACTTCATAGGTGTACCATCGATAGTGGCAAAATCCGGCAAGCCCAGGTGGCACACGGATGGTGGTGGTGACATATTGCCCACCGAGCGGCCCAGTTTCTGATGATCATGATGGAGTAGGTCTAGCCCAGGAACAAGAAGCCGGATCCTAACCGACGTAAGCCTATAGTCGGATCTGGTCTGGCCCGTTAAAGGTAGCTGGATCTAGTATGACACATTAGGAAGAAGGTGGATCCTTGACGTGCACGGCAATGTAATATTCCGTAGATAGGCAAGTTTGTATTTCGGCTAGGACTCCCTGATACGTCTCAAACGTATCTATAATTTCTTATGTTCCATGCTACTTTTCTGATGATACTCACATGTTTTATACACACTTTATGTCATTATTATGCATTTTCGGGCACTAACCTATTGAAGAGATGCCGAAGAGCCAGTTGTTGTTTTCTGCTATTTTTGGTTTCAGAAATCCTACAAAGGAAATATTCTCGGAATTGGACGAAATCAACGCCCAGGGTCTTATTTTTCCACGAAGCTTCCAGAAGACCGAGGGAGATACGAAGTGGGGCCACGGGGCGCCGACACCATAAGGCGGCGCGGCCAGGGTGGGCCCTGCGCCGCCCTGTGGTGTGGGGCCCCCCTGCCTCTTCCGACTCCGCCCTTCCGCCTACTTAAAGCCTTCGTCGCGAAAACCCCAGTACCGAGAGCCACGATACGGAAAACCTTCCAGAGACGCCGCCGCCGCCAATCCCATCTCGGGGGATTCAGGAGATCGCCTCCGGCACCCTGCCGGAGAGGGGAATCATCTCCCGGAGGTCTCTTCATCACCATGATCGCCTTCGGATCGATGTGTGAGTAGTTCACCCCTGGACTATGGGTCCATAGCTGTAGCTAGATGGTTGTCTTCTCCTCATTGTGCTATCATGTTAGATCTTGTGAGCTGCCTATCATGATCAAGATCATCTATTTGTAATGCTACATGTTGTGTTTGTTGGGATCCGATGAATATGGAATACTATGTCAAGTTGATTATCAATCTATCATATATGTGTTGTTTATGTTCTTGCATGCTCTCCTTGCTAGTAGAGGCTCTGGCCAAGTTGATACTTGTGACTCCAAGAGGGAGTATTTATGCTCGATAGTGGGTTCATGCTTCCATTGAATGCGGGACGAGTGACGAAAGTTCTACGGTTGTGGATATGCTTGTTGCCACTAGGGATAAAACATCAATGCTTTGTCTAAGGATATTTGTGTTGATTACATTACGCACCATACTTAATGCAATTGACTGTTGTTTGCAACTTAATACTGGAAGGGGTTCGGATGATAACCTGAAGGTGGACTTTTTAGGCATAGATGCATGCTTGGATAGCGGTCTATGTACTTTGTCGTAATGCCCCGATTAAATCTCATAGTAGTCATCGTGATATATGTATGTGCATTGTTATGCCTTCTTTATTTGTCAATTGCCCAAGCTGTAATTTGTTCACCCAACATGCTATTTCTTATCGGAGAGACACCACTAGTGAACTGTGGACCCCGGTCCATTCTTTACATCTGAAATACAATCTACTGCAATACTTGTTCTTTACTGTTCTTCGCAAACAAACATCATCTTCCACACTATACATTTAATCCTTTGTTTACAGCAAGCCGGAGAGATTGACAACCTCACTGTTACGTTGGGGCATAGTACTTTGATTGTGTTGAGCAGGTTCCACGTTGGCGCCGGAATCCCTGGTGTTGCGTGCTGGCGTGCAGTTGACGTGGGAGTTAGGAATCTTTGTGGAGTAACTTTTCTTCAGGTCCCCGGCAACGGCGCCAGAAAACAGTCTTGATGTGCGTAGATGACACGTCCGTTGGGAACCCCAAGAGGAAGGTGTGATGCGCACAGCAGCAAGTTTTCCCTCAGTAAGAAACCAAGGTTTATCGAACCAGTAGGAGTCAAGAAGCACGTTGAAGGTTGATGGCGGCGGAGTGTAGTGCGGCGCAACACCGGGGATTCCGGCGCCAACGTGGAACCTGCACAACACAATCAAAGTACTTTGCCCCAACGTAACAGTGAGGTTGTCAATCTCACCGGCTTGCTGTAAACAAAGGATTAAACGTATTGTATGGAAGATGATGATTGTTTGCGAAGAACAGTAAAGAGCAATTGCAGTAGATTGTATTTCAGATGTAAAGAATAGGACCGGGGTCCACAGTTCACTAGTGGTGTCTTTCCCATAAGATAAACAGATGTTGGGTGAACAAATTACAGTTGGGCAATTGACAAATAAAGAAGGCATAACAATGCACATACATATATCATGATGAGTACTATGATATTTAATCAGGGCATTACGACAAAGTACATAGACCGCTATCCAGCATGCATCTATGCCTAAAAAGTCCACTTTCGAGTTATCATCCGAACCCCTTCCAGTATTAAGTTGCAAACAACAGACAATTGCATTAAGTATGGTGCATAATGTAATCAACACAAATATCCTTAGACAAAGCATCCATGTTTTATCCCTAGTGGCAACAACACATCCACAACCTTAGAACTTTCTGTCACTGACCCAGATTTAATGGAGGCATGAACCCACTATCGAGCATAAATACTCTCTCTTGGAGTCACAAGTATCAACTTGGCCAGAGCCTCTACTAGCAACGGAGAGCATGGAAGAACATAAATAACATATATGATAGATTGATAATCAACTTGACATAGTATTCAATATTCATCGGATCCCAACAAACACAACATGTAGAATTACAAATAGATGATCTTGATCATGATAGGCAACTCACAAGATCTAAC
>NC_061509.1:222861418-222896786 GCF_022539505.1 Lolium rigidum
GATCTTACGGCTAGGCCTTTTCCTAGTAGTGATCCCCAAGCTTGGTTCCTACTCGCCCTCGAGTAGGTAAACGATAACAAAGATAATTTCTGAAGTGACATGCTATCATAATCTTGATCATACTATTGTAAAGCATATGAGATGAATGCAGCGATTCGAAGCAATGATGAAGATAATGAGTAAACAAATGAATCATATAGCAAAGACTTTTCATGAATAGTACTTTCAAGACAAGCATCAATAAGACTTGCATAAGAGTTACTCATAAAGCAATAAATTCAAAGTAAAGGTATTGAAGCAACACAAAGGAAGATATAAGTTTCAGCGATTGCTTTCAACTTCAACATGTATATCTCATGGATAATTGTCAACACAAAGCAATATAACAAGTGCAATAGGTAAACATGTAAGAATCAATGCACACAGTTGATACAAGTGTTTGCTTCTGGGATAGAAAGAATAGGCAAACTGACTCAACAATAAAGTAGAAGATAGGCCCTTCGCAGAGGGAAGCATTGATTACTATATTTGTGCTAGAGCTTTTCATTTTGAAAAAAACAAGAAACAATTTTGTCAGCTGTAGTAATAAAGCATATGTGTTATGTATAAGATATCCTATAAGTTGCAAGCCTCATGCATAGTATACCAATAGTGCTCGCACCTTGTCCTAATTAGCTCGGATTAACACGGATTATCATTGCATAGCATATGTTTCAACCAAGTGTCACAAAGGGGTACCTCTATGCCGCTCTGTACAAAGGTCTAAGGAGAAAGCTCGCATTGGATTTCTCGCTTTTGATTATTCTCAACTTAGACATCCATACCGGGACAACATAGACAACAGATAATGGACTCCTCTTTAATGCATAAGCATTCAACAACGAGTTAATATTCTCATAAGAGATTGAGGATTAATTGTCCAAACTGAAACTTCCACCATGGATCATGGCTTTAGTTAGCGGTCCAATGTTCTTCTCTAACAGTATGCATACTCAAACCATATGATCATGAAAATCGCCCTTACTTCAGACAAGACGAACATGCATAGAAACTCACATGATATTCAACAAAGGTAAAAGTTGATGGCGTCCCCAGAAACATGGTTACCGCTCAACAAGCAACTTATTAAGAAATAAGACACATAAGTACATATTCTTCACCACAATAGTTTTTAGGCTATTTTTCCCATGAGCTATATATTGCAAAGGTAAAGGAATATAATTTTTAAAGGTAGCACTCAAGTAATTTACTTTGGAATGGCGGAGAAATACCATGTGGTAGGTAGGTATGGTGGACACAAATGGCATGGTTATTGGCTCAAGGATTTGGATGCACGAGAAGAATTCCTCTCAATACAAGGCTAGGCTAGCAAGGTTGTTTGAAGCAAACTCAAGTATAAAAGGTGCAGCAAAGCTCACATATGAACATATTGTAACTATTATAAGACTTTACTTTGTCTCCTTGTTGTTCAAACACCTCAACCAGAAAATATCTAGACTCTAAAGATCAATCATGCAAACCAAATTTTAACAAGCTCTATGTAGTTATTCATTAATGGGTACAAGGTACATGATGCAAGAGCTTAAACATGATCTATATAAGCACAACAATTGCCAAGTATCAAATTATTTAAGACATTACACCATTTACCACATGCGGCATTTTCCGTTTCCAACCATATAACAATGAATGAAGTAGTTCAACCTTCGGAATGAACATTAAAGTAAAGCTAATAACATATGTGTTCATACGAAACAGCGGAGCGTGTCTCTCTCCCAAACAAAGAATTCTAGGATCCGATTTTATTCAAACAAAAAAAAACACAAAAACAAAAACAAACAGACGCTCCAAGTAAAGCACATAAGATGTGACGGAATAAAAATATAGTTTCACTAGAGGAACCTGATAAGTTGTCGATGAAGAAGGGATGCCTTGGGCATCCCCAAGCTTAGACGCTTGAGTCTTCCTAAAATATGCAGGGATGAACCACGTGGGCATCCCCAAGCTTTGACTTTTCACTCTTCTTGATCATATTGTATCATCCTCCTCTCTTGACCCTTGAAAAATTCCTCCACACCAAACTCAAAACAAACTCATTAGAGGGTCAGTGCATAATTCATATATTCAGAGGTGACATAATCATTCTTAACACTTCTGGACATTGCACAAAGCTACTGAAAGTTAATGGAACAAAGAAATCCATCAAACATAGCAAAACAGGCAATGCGAAATAAAAGGCAGAATCTGTCAAAACAGAACAATCCGTAAAGACGAATTTTTAAGAGGCACCAGACTTGCTCAGATGAAAATGCCCAAATTGAATGAAAGTTGCGTACATATCTGAGGATCACGCACGTAAATTGGCAGATTTTTTTAAATTTTCTACAGAGACTACTGCTGAAATTCATGACAGAAAGAAATCTGTTCCTGCGCAGTAATCCAAATCTAGTATTGGCTTTACTATCAAAGACTTTACTTGGCACAAAAATGCAATAAAAATAAAGATAAGGAGAGGTTGCTACGATAGTAACAACTTCCAAGACTCAAATATAAAATAAATTGCAGAAGTAAAATAATGGGTTGTCTCCCATAAGCGCTTTTCTTTAACGCCTTTCAGCTAGGCGCAGAAAGTGTGAATCAAATATTATCAAGAGACGAAGCATCAACATCATAATTTGTTCTAATAATAGAATCATAAGGTAACTTCATTCTCTTTCTAGGGAAATGTTCCATACCTTTCTTGAGAGGAAATTGATATTTAATATTACCTTCCTTCATATCAATGGTGGCACCAACAGTTCGAAGAAAAGGTCTTCCCAATATAATGGGACAAGATGCATTGCATTCAATATCCAAGACAACAAAATCAACGGGGACAAGGTTATTGTTAACCATAATACGAACATTATCAATCCTCCCCAAAGGTTTCTTTATAGCATTATCAGCAAGATTAACATCCAAATAACAATTCTTCAATGGTGGCAAGTCAAGCATATCATAAATTTTCTTAGGCATACAGAAATACTTGCACCAAGATCACATAAAGCATTACAATCAAAATCATTGACCCTCATCTTAATGATGGGCTCCCAACCATCTTCTAACTTCCTAGGTATAGAGGTTTCAAGTTTTAGTTTCTCTTCTCTAGCTTTTATGAGAGCATTTGTAATATGTTTTGTAAATGCCAAATTTATAGCACTAGCATTGGGACTTTTAGCAAGTTTTTGTAAGAAATTTATAACTTCAGAGATGTGACAATCATCAAAATCTAAACCATTATGATCTACAGCAATGGGATCATTGTCCCCAATATTTTGAAAAATTTCAGCAGTTTTATCAGTTTCAGCAGTTTTAGCAGTTTCAGGCAATTTTGCACGCTTTGCACTAGGAGTAGAAACAACACCAATTATTTTACCATTGATAGTAGGAGGTGTAGCAACATGTGAAGCATTAACATTACTAGTTGTGGTAATAGTACAAACTTTAGCTACATTATTCTCTTTAGCAAGTTTTTCATTTTCTTCTCTTTCCCACCTAGCATGCAATTCAGCCATCAATCTAATATTCTCATTAATTCGAACTTGGATGGCATTTCCTGTAGTAACAATCTTATTTTCATTATCCTTATTAGGCATAACTTTCAATTTTAAAAGATCAACATCAGAGGCAAGCCTATCAACCTTAGAAGCAAGAATATCAATTTTATCGAGCCTTTCCTCAACAGATTTGTTAAAAGCAGTTTGTGTACTAATAAATTCTTTAAGCATGTCTTCAAGACCAGGGGGTACACTCCTATTATTGTTGTAAGAATTCCCATAAGAATTACCATAACTATTACCATTAGCAGGATATGGCCTATAGTTGTTACCAGAATTATTCCTATAAGCATTGTTGTTGAAATTATTACTTTTAATGAAATTCACATCAACATGTTCTTCTTGGGCAACCAATGAAGCTAAAAGAACATTATTAGGATCAACATTAGATCTACCATTCACAAGCATAGACATAATATCATCAATCTTATCACTCAAGGAAGAGGTTTCTTCAACAGAATTTACCTTCTTACCTTGTGGAGCTCTTTCCGTGTGCCATTCAGAGTAATTTATCATCATATCATGAAGAAGCTTTGTTGCCGCCCCCAAAGTGATGGACATAAAGGTACCTCCAGCAGCTGAATCCAATAGGTTCCGTGAAGAAAAATTTAGTCCTGCATAAAAGGTTTGGATGATCATCCAAGTAGTCAGTCCATGGGTTGGGCAATTCTTTACCAAAGATTTCATTCTCTCCCATGCTTGAGCAACATGTTCATTATCTAATTGCTTAAAATTCATTATGCTACTTCTCAAAGATATAATTTTAGCGGGAGGATAATATCTACCAATAAAAGCATCCTTACATTTAGTCCATGAATCAATACTATTTCTAGGCAGAGATAGCAACCAATCTTTAGCTCTTCCTCTTAAGGAGAAAGGAAACAATTTTAATTTTATAATGTCACCATCTACATCCTTATACTTTTTCATTTCACATAGTTCAACAAAATTATTAAGATGGGCAGCAACATCATCAGAACTAACACCAGAAAATTGCTCTCTCATAACAAGATTCTGTAAAGCAGGTTTAATTTCAAAGAATTCTGCTGTAGTAGCAGGTGGAGCAATAGGTGTGCATAAGAAATCATAATTATTTGTGCTAGTGAAGTCACACAACTTAGTATTTTCAGGAGTAACCATTTTAGCAGTAGTAAATATAGCAAACTAAATAAAGTAAATGCAAGTAACTAATTTTTTTGTGTTTTTGATATAGAGAACAAGACAGTAAATAAAGTAAAACTAGCAACTAATTTTTTGTGTTTTTGATATAAGAAGCAAACAAAGCAGTAAATAAAGTAAAGCAAGACAAAAACAAAGTAAAGAGATTGGATGTGGGAGACTCCCCTTGCAGCGTGTCTTGATCTCCCCGGCAACGGCGCCAGAAAATAGTTGCTGGCGTGCAGTTGACGTGGGGGTTAGGAATCTTTGTGGAGTACCTTTTCTTCAGGTCCCCGGCAACGGCGCCAGAAAACAGTCTTGATGCGCGTAGATGACACGTCCGTTGGGAACCCCAAGAGGAAGGTGTGATGCGCACGGCAGCAAGTTTTCCCTCAGTAAGAAACCAAGGTTTATCGAACCAGTAGGAGTCAAGAAGCACGTTGAAGGTTGATGGTGGCGGAGTGAAGTGCGGCGCAACACCAGGGATTCCGGCGCCAACGTGGAACCTGCACAACACAATCAAAGTACTTTGCCCCAACGTAACAGTGAGGTTGTCAATCTCACCGGCTTGCTGTAAACAAAGGATTAAACGTATTGTGTGGAAGATGATGATTGTTTGCGAAGAACGAGTAAAGAGCAATTGCGGTAGATTGTATTTCAGATGTAAAGAATAGGACCGGGGTCGACGGTTCACTAGTGGTGTCTCTCCCATAAGATAAACAGATGTTGGGTGAACAAATTACAGTTGGGCAATTGACAAATAAAGAAGGCATAACAATGCACATACATATATCATGATGAGTACTATGAGATTTAATCAGGGCATTACGACAAAGTACATAGACCGCTATCCAGCATGCATCTATGTCTAAAAAGTCCACTTTCAGGTTATCATCCGAACCCCTTCCAGTATTAAGTTGCAAACAACAGACAATTGCATTAAGTATGGTGCGTAATGTAATCAACACAAATATCCTTAGACAAAGCATCGATGTTTTATCCCTAGTGGCAACGAGCACATCCACAACCTTAGAACTTTCCGTCACTCGTCCCAGATTTAATGGAGGCATGAACCCACTATCGAGCATAAATACTCCCTCTTGGAGTCACAAATACCAACTTGGCAGAGCCTCTACTAGCAACGGAGAGCATGCAAGAACATAAATAACATATATGATAGATTGATAATCAACTTGACATAGTATTCAATATTCATCGGATCCCAACAAACACAACATGTAGAATTACAAATAGATGATCTCGATCATGATAGGCAGCTCACAAGATCTAACATGATAGCACAATGAGGAGAAGACAACCATCTAGCTACTGCTATGGACCCATAGTCCAGGGGTGGACTACTCACACATCGATCCGGAGGCGATCATGGCGATGAAGAGACCTCCGGGAGATGATTCCCTCTCCGGCAGGGTGCCGGAGGCGATCTCCTGAATCCCCCGAGATGGGATTGGCGGCGGCGGCGTCTCTGGAAGGTTTTCCGTATCGTGGTTCTCGGTACTGGGGGTTTCGCGACGAAGACTTTAAGTAGGCGGAAGGGCAGGTCAAGGGGCGTCACGAGGGGCCCACACAACAGGCCGGTGCGGCCAGGGCTTGGGCCGCGCCGCCCTAGTGTGGCGCCACCTCGTGGCCCCACTTCGTTTCCTCTTCGGACTTCTGGAAGCTTCGTGGAAAAATAGGCCCCTGGGCGTTGATTTTGTCCAATTCCGAGAATACTTCCTTACTAGGAATTCTAAAACCAAAAACAGCAGAAAACAGCAACTGGCTCTTCGGCATCTCGTCAATAGGTTAGTGCCGGAAAATGCATAATAATGACATATAATGTGTATAAAACATGTGAGTATCATCATAAAAGTAGCATGGAACATAAGAAATTATAGATACGTTTGAGACGTATCATTGCGCCGCACTACACTCCGCCACCAACAACCTTCACGTGCTCCTTGACTCCTACTGGTTCGATAACCTTGGTTCCTCACTGAGGGAAAACTTGCTGCTGTACGCATCACACCTTCCTCTTGGGGTTCCCAACGGACGTGTGCTTCACGCGTATCAAGCTCTTTTTCTGGCGCCGTTGCCGGGGAGATCAAGACACGCTGCAAGGGGAGTCTCCCACATCCAATCTCTTTACTTTGTTGTTGTCTTGCTTTTCTTTACTTTATTTACTGCTTTGTTTGTTCTCTATATCAAAAATACAAAAAAAATTAGTTGCTAGATTTACTTTATTTTCTGTCTTGTTCTCCATATTAAAAACACACAAAAAATTAGTTACTTGTATTTACTTTATTTAGTTTGTTTTATTTACTACTACTAAAATGAATACTCCTGAAAATACTAAGTTATGTGATTTCACTAGCACAAATAATAATGATTTCCTATGCACACCTATTGCTCCACCTGCTACTACAGCAGAATTTTTTGAAATTAAATCTGCTTTACTAAATCTTGTTATGAGAGAGCAATTTTCTGGTCTTAGTTCTGATGATGTTGCTGCCCATCTTAGTAATTTTGTTGAATTATGTGAAATGCAAAAGTATAAGGATGTAGATGGTGACATTATAAAATTAAAATTGTTTCCTTTCTCCTTAAGAGGAAGAGCTAAATATTGGTTGCTATCTTTGCCTAGAAATAGTATTGATTCATGGACTAAATGTAAGGATGCTTTCATTGGTAGATATTATCCTCTCGCTAAAATTATATCTTTGAGAAGTAGCATAATTAATTTTAAGCAATTAGATAATGAACATGTTGCTCAAGCATGGGAGAGAATGAAATCTTTGGTAAAGAATTGCCCTACCCATGGACTGACTACTTGGATGATCATCCAAACCTTCTATGCAGGATTGAATTTTTCTTCGCGGAACCTATTGGATTCAGCTGCTGGAGGTACCTTTATGTCCATCACTTTGGGAGCGGCAACAAAGCTTCTTGATAATATGATGATAAATTACTCTGAATGGCACACGGAAAGAGCTCCACAAGGTAAGAAGGTAAATTCTGTTGAAGAAACCTCCTCCTTGAGTGATAAGATTGATACTATAATGTCTATGCTTGTGAATGGTAGATATAATGTTGATCCTAATAATGTTCCTTTAGCTTCATTGGTTGCTCAAGAAGAGCATGTTGATGTGAACTTCATTAAAAGTAATAATTTCAACAACAATGCTTATAGGAATAATTCTGGTAACAACTATAGGCCATATCCTTCTGCTAATGGTAATGGTTATGGTAATACTTATGGGAATTCTTATAAAAATAATAGGAGTGTACCCCCTGGTCTTGAAGCCATGCTTAAAGAATTTATTAGTACACAAACTGCTTTTAACAAATCTGTTGAAGAAAAGCTTGATAAAATTGATATTCTTGCTTCTAAGGTTGATAGACTTGCCTCTGATGTTGATCTTTTAAAATTGAAAGTTATGCCTAATGAAGATAAAGATATTAAGTCATTTGCTACAGCAAACGTCATCCAAGTTCGAATTAATGAGAATATTAGATTGATGGTTGAATTGCATGCTAGGTGGGAAAGAGAAGAAAACGAAAAACTAGCTAAAGAGAATAATGTAGCTAAAGTTTGGACTATTACCACCACTAGTAATGATAATGCTTCACATGTTGCTACACCCCCTACTATCAATGGTAAAATAATTGGTGTTGGCAATTGATGACCCACAAGTATAGGGGGTGTATCTTAGTACTTTTGATAAATAAGAGTGTCGAACCCAACGAGGAGCAGAAGGTGTTGACAAGCAGTTTCTATGAAGGATTCACTGTAAATGCTCACAGACAAGTATTCAGAGGGTTTTAATATAGCAGTGTTATCACCAGAATTTGACCGGATCAGAGGTGGGCCGCGATTAAGATGGGCTTGAAGAATATACACGGAAGAAATACATGAATCGGCCTTGTATATAAAGTTTGGGCTAGTTTGCCCGTGTATCTGTAAATATAGTAGGATACGTGTCGGTTAGATAGAATTTGGCTCGTGCACGGTTGGGATTATTCCCACGTTAGAAAGTCTACGGACTATAAATATGTATCTAGGGTTATTGAGAAAGACAACGATCACGTTCATCACAAACCAATCTAGGCGCATCGCCAACCCCTTGTTTCGAGGGTTTCTTCCGGGTAAGCATCATGCTGCCTAGATCGCATCTTGCGATCTAGGCAGTACACGTTTATTCGTTGTTCATGCGTTGCTCGTGCTGAAGCCTTGTTGATGGCGAGCAGCGTAGTTATCATAGATGTGTTAGGGTTAGCATTGTTTCATCGTGTCACATGCTTTCGTCCATGCAACCCTTAGACGTCTAGCCGCCCTTACACCTATCTTAGGTGTAAGGGCGGCACCTCGTTTGGTCATTATTTCGTAGATCCGATCCGTTATGATTGCTCCTTGTTCTTCAAGGATTAGTTTAATATCTGCATAGTTAGGCCTTGCAAACGGGTTGAAGGATCCAGTAGCACGTAGGGTGTAGTTTGCTAGCCCTAGATAAGATGTTCCGGGGATCAACTCCATGTTGGTTTTTAGGCCTTGTCTAGGGTTGGTTTATTATCACCGTGCGTGGCTGCCAGGCTCAATCATGCGTAAGATGTTCCGATTATGTGGTGAAAACCCTAAATCGTCGTAGGTCATTTCAGCTTTATATTGATCAAGCAGGACCACCATGTGATCGTAGACCTCATACGAATCATGGGTGGATCGGCTCCTTGAGCCGATTCACAGGACAACCTCGAGAGCCGATCGAGGCTCGTATTTAATGTTTACGTGTATGCCATGCAGGAAACTAAGCGAAGCAAATCCATCACCTTCCCGACCGGGTATAGGTCGGGTGGCACGCCTTGCACCAGCATCGGACGTGCGTGCCGAGGCTTTGCGGGCCGTCGCTCGAGGGACCAGGGCCAGCCGCAGCTCTGGGAGCTTCCCGGCTCTACTGTGTTGCCCGCCGTTGCTCGCCGGTGGGTTTCTGACCGCAACACATTCTGGCACGCTCGGTGGGACCAACTATGCAGAAGTGCCGAGTTCACCGGCATACGTCGTCTACAAGATCGGTGGTGACCCTAGTGATTACCAGTTCTTGTATGAGGCGCCTAAGGAGATCCCTCACGGGTACACGTGCACATACGTGCCGGACCGCGATGAATCGGGCACTCACGAACCGGACCGCAACAGCGAGGACTTCGGAACAGCAGGGAGGAACTTCGGAACGAGATCTTGAGAAGCGGACGTGGCTAGCTAAGTATGCCACTCCGACGAACCTCCGGAGCTCAACTCCTGCAGCTGCCTCGAGCTTGAGAAGCAAGCGTGGCTGGCTAACTATGCCACTCCAGCGAATCTTCGAGTTCGACTCCTGCAGCCAGCACCGCGGATCAGATCAGTACAATCTTGAGAGACCAGTTCGGTATGGTGCCGAAAAGGAGGGCAATCGGCTATTCCAAGCCGTACCCCAACGAGTACGATTTGATCCCACTACCACCCAAATATCGGCTCCCTGAATTCTCCAAGTTTAGTGGGTCAGATGGCTCCAGTTCAATCGAACATGTGAGCTGATATTTGGCACAGCTGGGCACGATCTCAGCATCAGATGAACTACGTGTGAGGTTCTTCGCACAGTCCCTCACAGGATCGGCTTTCGGGTGGTACACATCGCTGCCACCAGACTCAATCCGGACTTGGAAGCAGTTGGAAGAACAGTTCCACATGCGGTATCACTCAGAGGCTTCCGAGGCTGGCATTGCCGATCTAGCACAAGTACGACAGAAGCGCGGAGAAACAGGTGTCGAATACATCCAGCGCTTCAGGACCGTAAGGAACCGATGCTATTCGGCTCGTGTGACCGAAAAAGAAGCGATCGAGTTGGCGGTGGTGGGTCTCGCATCACCGATCAAGGATATGGCTTCCCAAGCGGATTACCCTTCACCGGCGCATATGGTTCGAAGGCTGTCATCATATGAACAGCGCCACCCAGAGTTGTACCAGGATAAATTCAAGCGTGCGGTAGTCCTGGTTGAGGAAGATGAAGATGAAGGCTCGCGGGAGATCAAGAGGTAGCAGTGGCTGAATGGACTCGGGGGCAAGCCCCGTGTCCCGCAAATGGGTTAAGCCACAAGGTCCTCCAAGAGGGTTTGACTTCGACGTGACCAAAGCTGAGCAAATTTTCGACCTCTTACTTAAGGAGAAGCAGCTAAAGGTACCCGAAGGCCACAAAATCCCCACGGCGCAGGAGCTGAACGGAAAGCCATACTGCAAGTGGCATAACACGTTCACCCATACCACCAACGACTGCAGGGTGTGGCGTCGGCAGATCCAAATGGCGATAGAACAAGGGCGTCTAATTTTCAGCCAGTACGCCATGAAAGTCGACACACACCCTTTGCCCGCCGTTAACATGGTGGAGTGCACTTACCCTGGGAGGTGTCAGCCAGGTTTCTCGTTCAACATCAACATGGTAGGACCTGGGCACCACCCTGGTAAGGACAGAGACGAGGGCAGCTGCTCTCATAACAAGGACAAAGAGGAAGCCGTTCCACGCGATCGGCTACGGCACGATGGCAAGCGCTACATCACGAGAGGGAGAAGTGAGGAATGTGCGATATCGGCGACCTCTCTGCGATCACCTCCTCAACAAATACGTGAGTCAATACGACCAACGCCGATGATACGACGACGATGACGAAAGAGATCGTCCGGCTAGCGAGGGACGCCGGGAGACATCGTCGGCATGATCGCGGCGAGGAGAGATATGAGCGCCACGCCAAGGAAAAGTCAAGAGAGCAAGACGACGTGGATAGGCACTCGGGACCTGTCCCTTCTTCGGTACACTGCTGGGATTCAGGAATGAGCCGATTGCCTACAATCGGCAACTGCCCAGAATGTAGACAGAAGAAGAAGGATGCATGTGACGTGTCAGTGTTCAAACGTCTAGGGCCTCTCCCATCTCGGAACAAGCAAGCTGAGTCCTCTCGGGTGGAAGATCTCGAGGAGTTAGAAAACGATGATGAAGAAGAAGAAGATAAGTACCACCGTCCAAGGTGGTGCCCTGATGGACTCAGCCGTTCCCAAAAGCGTAGGGTTCAACGACTACGTGGTTTGGAGGAAGCCGAAAGGTTGTACCTGCACACGTTAAGGAAGGCGCGGCCTGATCTGGCCAAGAAAATTCAGCGAACTCTGGACGAAGAAGGTCGGCCACAAAAGAAAGAGTGGCGCCCCAAACAAAGGAAAGCCGATGATGAGACATCGGCTGGCACAAACATGTTGTTCATCCTTCCGGCGGAGTTTAGTGCTCCAGGATTAGACGAAGCACCTGTGGCACAACTTGACTGCGGCCCACGGCCAGTTATCTTTGAGAAGCCACTCTCAGGCATTACTTTGGACGACTGCGAGCGCATCGACGTGACAAAAAACGGGGTGAGGCTGGTCTTATCCACCGGCCTGACCGTGTAACAAGAGCAAAATCTATGGACGTACGTGGCAAGGCCGATCCTTGTGATCGGCCCCAAAAAAAATAAAAAGGGATAATCTTGTCTCAAGCATGTCACGTAGTAAACCTTCATTGAGCAATACAATCAAAATGGGGGCCGATTCCAGCAATCGGCCCATATCGTCCTCGCCATACGTTTTGCCTGTGTTCAACGCCGATCTAACAGGCGATGAACTGGAAGAAGTCAACATTGGTCCTGACGGAGCCGATGTTCGAATACAGTGCCTTGGCTAACTACAGAGCCGATATCTACAGTTACCTGACAGATTCGGCTCGGGGGGCACCTAATCAGATGAACATGTGGGATGAACATGTGCGATACATGGGCAGTGAAATATTGGGGGCCGATAGAAAAATCGGCCAGTAAAAAAAATATAGCACATGCACAGCCATCGACTTGAGAAAATATGTGAAGACAACAGTATACAAGTACAGCCGATGCAAAGACATTGACTTCAGAATGTAAAAAGCCGATGCACAGCCATCGACTCTAGAGGTACAAGTTCAGCAAAACATTTGTCAGTTTACACAGAGAGGCTCTACTGAAGAAACGCGTTGAGGGCGTGAAGGGCATCGGCACGGATACGATCCACCTCGGCGATCTCAGCTTCGTCGTCCTCGTCTTTGCCCGTCACCAGCTGACTGCTCAGGGCACGAATTTCAGCCATATCGGTCTTCAGATCGGCTGTGAGGCCTTTTGCTTCCTCTTGAGAGCGGGCAATGAGGGTTTCCTTTTGTCTTGAATAAGCTGCTTGGTCACCCTGACCCTCTCTTCAAGGTTCTCTAGTTCCTTACGCAGGGTCTCGAGTTCGGCACTATTGGCAGAAGTGTCAGTTTTGGCGTCTAAAGCAGCCTTTTTCTCGTTGAGCCGTTGACACTTGTCTGCAATGTCGGCTCTCAACGGGAGCTGGGCGTGACGAAGGATGATTCTTTGACGAGCCGACTGCACCCTTAACCTGAAGACCGATAGAGTCACAGCTGGCCAAAGCTTCACCTGCAGTGTCACCGGGAGATGGGGCTGGATGTCTTCGAGGATGCCCTTGACTGCCTCGGGGTTTTCAACCAGGGTCTCAACTGAGGAGGAGAGCAAAGCCTTGAGACGGCTGGAGTGGACCATGGACCGTGCTAGGACTTGGCTCTTCACCTGCCTTGGAAGTAGCTGGTTCGATGGATTCAGGATCGAACGTCAGCAAGCTTGAAAGATCACAACCCTGACAGACGAACAAGAGCAGTATTAGTATACAACAAAGAAAAGGGCAGAGCCAAAGGAGTGGAGTGTACCTCTCCCAATGTAGGAGGAGTAGCCGATGTTGTGATAATCGGCTTTTCCGTGGACTTGGCTAGGTTAGCCACTTGGTCAGCCACGCTCGTCGAGGTGGCTAGGTATAGCGTGGCGGATGGCATCAGTACCTCTTCAACGTCCCCGCTAGAGGTCTCATTAGTCTGCAAAAGAAATGGTGAGCCGATCCAAGTAGCAACGGGACGGCATGGAATATGAACTGGTGAAGTAATTACATTTGAAACCTCCTGGCTTGGCGAGGAAACTCGTGGGTCTTTGCGAGACCTTTTGACGCATCGACGCTTCACGCGTGACCCTGTTTTGATCGGAGCTTGAGGAGCAACAGGCTCGGAAGTCGACCTTTTCCTAGAAGCCGACGCTGGCGAGTCCGTCTGACTCTGTGTGGTGGATCTCCCGGAGTCGCCCGGGGTCGAGCCCCTTGGGCTAGACTGTGCCTCCCCGCTGGAGTTCTCTTCGGTGGAAGTCTGTAAAAAGAAGTACGAGCATGTTACAAAAGACTGGGAGGACAGATGAATTTAGTCAAGGCACGAGTCAGCTTACGTGCAAGCTTGCTTGGACAGGAGCTTTGCGCTTCAGGGTCTTTCTGGCAGCTACTTTCCTCACTACCTTCCTCGCCTGGATTGAGGCTCGGGGGGCAACTGGCCCCGAGGATGCTTTACTCTTGGGAGCCGATTTCGGTGAAATCGGCTGGCTCGCATTATGACCTTCTTCAGGGGTGGCGAGCTCTGGCAGAAGAGAACCACCGGGGCTGGTGGAAGGAATTTGAAGGGGGAGCCATCGGCTTGCGTGGGCTCTGGGCCATCTTGTTGCTGTCAAGAGATAGAGTCAGGTTACATGCAATCATCACGAGCCATTGCAAGAAATTTATATGTAATGGTACCTGGTGTGCAGGAACGTCATATTCGGCATCAAGTTGCTTCAGCAACGGTCCTAGAGCTCTTCTGAAGGCGTGGGTCTTCCACATGGACCACCAAGTCTCGAAACCATCGGTAGTGGTGGTGAAACAGAGGTTATGAGGAATTGGAATGGCCGGAGCGTCAAAAAAGGTATAGCACCTTTGGCCAATAAGAATGTCAGGCAGTTCAGCTCTGCTTGCTGTCAGGTGGTGGAGAAAGAAGTGTGGGGGCACTTGCCCGAGACCAAGCTGCCGAGATACTACCACCGGTTGGTAAGACTCATAACTAGGCTTGATGATCCTGTTTGAGGTACTCATGCCAACTGGGAGAAAGAAAGGACGGATCATGATAGAGTACAAGTGCCGGGTGCTAGCGTCATCGGCAAAACTGTCTAATCGGAAGGAGACTGGATTCTCAAAGTTCTCTGATTCAGTATAAGGAAAGAACAGGGGGTTGTCCAAGCCTTGGAAGAAAATCTTGAACCACTCTGCTGCTTCCTTGGGGATCAGCCTGCTGCCTGGGAGACTATACAGAGCTTGGCCATAGCTAGTGCATCGGATCTCTTTCCCATTAGCATCTGGGAAGGTGCAGGTGGACAAAGGTGGGAAGTCTGGGATCTGGTTTTGAAAGTACAGCTGAGCCCATAACTGAATAAACCACCAGGGGCCTCTTGTTTTAACTGTCTTTTGGGAGAATAGTTTGACAGACATCAGTTGAAGAGATCGATAGACCTCTCCAAGGAACAGTTTGCCGAGGCCAAGTTGATTGCCTTTGGCGAGTTCATAGGCCAGGGAAAGGTAATTCTTGGTTGGGGCGAGTGAAGGACCACAGAATATGAAGTGCTCCAGCCAGAAGTTCAAGAAGGCCGTGTGCTCTTTCTCTGTCACGGGGCCTTTGGTTTTCATATAACGCCTGAGGTAGGCGCCCCAGCTTGTACACTCTGTTTTAGAGGAAAGGGTGAAAGGGACCTTTGGCAACTTAAAGGCGAGAGGGGCTTGAGGACGCAATGTCCAGGCCTGTGATCATGGCCACGTCCAGCAGAGTTGGTGTCATGGGGCCATGGCCGAACATGAAGCAGTTCAGCGCATCAGACCAAAAGTAGCCGATGGTTTTCAGAATGTTCTCATTCTTTTCAAGAGGAGACAATGATAATGACAAGGCATCGGCTATCCCTATCGTTTCCCATGTGGCATAATGGGTTTTAGACACTCTACTGTACCATGCCACCCAACCTTCAGGAGGATTAGGCCAGGCTCGCAGGCAGTCGGCCCAGGAAGTCGGATCTAAATTCTGGTTCACGAAGGGGATTCTATTGGCCTCGCATGAGATTAAGTGAGCGGGACTCTCGGAAGAACGGGGGCCAAGACACATAGAATTTGGGAGAGAAGGATGCGGCAGCAGGATGTCTGAAACCTAAAATTAATAATGGAATAGGACATTAATTCAGGTGTTTGTTGTTTAATCCTAACATTGATTCAGATGGCGAAGAGGCGGTTAAGGATTACCTTCAGACCGGAGACCATGGCGTTGGCGTTGGATGATTCCGCCATTTGATGCGCTGTGGAGTTGGGACGGCGCGGTTGAGATCTGAGATGCGTGGAGCTGTTTGGGCGGCGATTTGCGGATCTGAGGTTGCTTTCTCAGACGGAGGTCGCAGGTTACCGTTTGGAGAGGCAATTAGGTTGGCCTTACTCGTGTTTTATGGTAGAGGCGGATGCGATGCCATCGGCTCTTTTGGGGATTGTTTGACTTTGACTATCGGCAAAATTAACTAGAAGCACTTCTTCATTAATAAGAGGGGTTTTTACAATGAAGAGCCGATTGCTCAAGAGAGGAAGAACAAAAGAAGAGCCGATTGCTCAGGAACTACTAATCCTACACTACTAATCCTCGCTGGCCTCGTCGTCGGCATCGTAGCTGCCGTCGGCGCTGCTTCCGGAGAGTTCCTCGTCGCTGCTGCCCCAGGCCTCGGCCGGAGCCTCTTCCTCCTCGTCATCATCATCGTCTTCGCTGTCCGCCCAAGCGCGAAAGCGCTTCGCCGGCGGATACCCAGCGGAGGAGGAGGAGTCATCCTCCTCCTCTTCCTCCTCTTCCTCCTCTTCTTCTTCTTCCTCCTCCTCGTCGGAGGAGGTGGAGTTCGCCCAGGAGTGTAGGTCGTCCTCGCTCTCGCTCTCCAGCTCCCCTTCGATGAGGAACTGGAGGTCGTCCTCCCCATCGGTCAGGGGTAAGTCACCATCTGACCCGACGAGGGCCTCGGGTGGGCCATCTGGCACGTAGTCAAAGTCCCACTCTTGCTCGCTCGAGGAAGACGATTGGAAAGAGAGGCCTGATGAGACGGAGGAAGAGGAAGACATTGCTATAGGAAAGAGGGTTTTTTGGTGCCGATGGTTGGAACAGAACAAGGGGATGAAGAGGCGAGCCGTTCGGCACAGTAAAATAAGGGGGGTATAGTGGAGATTTAATGCCACTACGGTTTCCGATGAAGTGATGTTAAAGCTATCAAATCTTGCAGAGAAGTTGATAAGGCAAGGAATCATGATGAAGGATACTGCGATGGCTCTACTCTGCCATGACATGACCCGACGAAGAAAAAGCAGAGTGATTTTGGAATTATCATTTTCAAAACCAGGGGGCATGTGTTATCACCAGAATTTGACCGGATCAGAGGTGGGCCGTGATTAAGATGGGTTGAAGAATATACACGGAAGAAATACATGAATCGGCCTTGTATACAAAGTTTGGGCTAGTTTGCCCGTGTATCTGTAAATATAGTAGGATACGTGTCGGTTAGATAGAATTTGGCTCGTGCACGGTTGGGATTATTCCCACGTTAGAAAGTCTACGGACTATAAATATGTATCTAGGGTTATTGAGAAAGACAACAATCACGTTCATCACAAACCAATCTAGGCGCATCGCCAACCCCTTGTTTCGAGGGTTTCTTCCGGGTAAGCATCATGCTGCCTAGATCGCATCTTGCGATCTAGGTAGTACACGTTTATTCGTTGTTCATGCGTTGCTCGTGCTGAAGCCTTGTTGATGGCGAGCAGCGTAGTTATCATAGATGTGTTAGGGTTAGCATTGTTTCGTCGTGTCACATGCTTTCGTCCATGCAACCCTTAGACGTCTAGCCGCCCTTACACCTATCTTAGGTGTAAGGGCGGCACCTCGCTTGGTCATTATTTCGTAGATCCGATCCGTTATGATTGCTCCTTGTTCTTCAAGGATTAGTTTAATATCTGCATAGTTAGGCCTTGCAAACGGGTTGAAGGATCCAGTAGCACGTAGGGTGTAGTTTGCTAGCCCTAGATAAGATGTTCCGGGGATCAACTCCATGTTGGTTTTTAGGCCTTGTCTAGGGTTGGTTTATTATCACCGTGCGTGGCTGCCAGGCTCAATCACGCGTAGGATGTTCCGATTATGTGGTGAAAACCCTAAATCGTCGTAGGTCGTTTCAGCTTTATATTGATCAAGCAGGACCACCATGTGATCGTAGACCTCATACGAATCATGGGTGGATCGGCTCCTTGAGCCGATTCACGAGACAACTCGAGAGCCGATCGAGGCTCGTATTTAATGTTTACGTGTATGCCATGCAGGAAACTAAGCGAAGCAAATCCATCACCTTCCTGACCAGGTATAGGTCAGGTGGCACGCCCTTGCACCAGCATCGGACGTGCGTGCCGAGGCTTTGCGGGCCGTCGCTCGAGGGACCAGGGCCAGCCGCAGCTCTGGGAGCTTCCCGGCTCTACTGTGTTGCCCGTCGTTGGTCGCCGGTGGGTTTCTGACCGCAACAAGCAGTTGAATAAAGTACAAGTAAGTAAAGTGCGAGAGAAATAATTGCAGCGAGTGGCCCAATCCTTTTTAGCACAAAGGACAAGCCGGTTTGTTTACTTATAATGACCAAATGTTCTTGAGGACACACGGGAATTTAGTCTAGTGCTTTCGCTTCATATAGCTAATTAATCTTCATTGTTTTGATAAGTGTTGTGTGGGTGAACCTATGCTAATGCACCGCCCTTCCTAGGACTAATACATACTTGTGATTATACCCCATGCAAGCATCCGCAACTACAAGAAAGTAATTAAGATAAATCTAACCACAGCCTTAAACTCTGAGATCCTGCTATCCCTCCTGCATCGATATACCAACGGGGGTTTAGGTTTCTGTCACTCCGGCAACCCCGCAATTAGCAAACGAATACAAGATGCATTCCCCTAGGCCCATAAATGGTGAAGTATCGTGTAGTCGACGTTCATATGACACCACTAGAAGAATAACACCACAACTTAAATATCATAACATTGAATACTAACCAACATAATCCACTACTAACATTTAGACTTCACCCATGTCCTCAAGAACTAAACGAACTACTCACGAGACATCATATGGAACATGATCAGAGGTGATATGATGATGAATAACAATCTGAACATAAACCTTGGTTCAACGGTTTCACTCAATAGCATCAATAACAAGTAGAAATCAATACCGGGAGAGTTTCCCCTATCAAACAATCAAGATCCAACCCTAATTGTTACAGCGGTGACGAGGTGCAGCGGTGGAGATGGCGGTGATGAAGATGAAGATGATGGTGATGATGTCCAGCTCGATGACGGTGACGATGGCGTCGATTTCCCCCTCCGGGAAGTAATTTCCCCGGCGGATTTCAGCCTGCCGGAGAGCTCTTTTCTCTCTGGTGTTTTCCGCCCCGCAGAGGCGGCTGTGACTCTTCGCGACTATCCCCCGAAGCTTAGGTTTTCGGGACGAAGATGTACGCGAAGGAGAGGAGGCCAGAGGGGGCTGTGGGCCCCCTCCTCATAAGGCGGCGCGGCCAGGCCTTGGCCCGCGCCGGCCTACGAGGTGGGCCCATGGCGGCCCTCCTCGGCTCCCCCTTCTGGCTCCCTTCGTCTTCTGGAAAAATAGGATTTTTCATATAATTTCCGTCAAGTGTTGATCTTTCGAAATATTGCATTCTGACGGCGCTTTTTCCAGTGAGAATCCTGACTCCGGTGCGCGATCCTCCAATAATCATGAAACATGCAAAATAGATGAAATAACATAAGTATCATCTCCAAATATGAAATATATCAATGAATAACAGCAAATTATGATATAAAATAGTGATGCAAAATGGACGTATCAGCAATGTTTCTACTCCTAGTGCAAAGCGTGCAAAATTGCCTGAAACTGCTGAAATTGCTAAAACTGCTCAAACTGTTTGTGATAAAACTGCTGAAATTTTTCAAAATATTGGGGACAATGATTCCATTGTTGTAGATCATAATGGTTTAGATTTTGATGATTGTCATATCTCTGAAGTTATAAAGTTCTTACAAAAACTTGCTAAAAGTTCCAATGCTAGTGCTATAAATTTGGCCTTTACAAAACATATTACAAATGCTCTCATAAAAGCTAGAGAGGAGAAACTAAAACTTGAAACTTCTATTCCTAGGAAGTTAGAAGATGGTTGGGAGCCCATCATTAAGATGAGGTTCAATGATTTTGATTGTAATGCTTTATGTGATCTTGGTGCAAGTATTTCTGTTATGCCTAAGAAAATCTATGATATGCTTGACTTGCCACCATTGAAAAATTGTTATTTGGATGTTAATCTTGCTGATAATGCTATAAAGAAACCTTTGGGGAGGATTGATAATGTTCGCATTATGGTTAACAATAACCTTGTCCCCGTTGATTTTGTTGTCTTGGATATTGAATGCAATGCATCTTGTCCCATTATTTTGGGAAGACCTTTTCTTCGAACTGTTGGTGCTACCATTGATATGAAGGAAGGTAATATTAAGTATCAATTTCCTCTCAAGAAGGGATGGAGCACTTCCCTAGAAAGAGAATGAAGTTACCTTATGATTTTATTATTAGAACAAATTATGATGTTGATGCCTCATCTCTCGATAATACTTGATTCACACTTTCTGCGCCTAGCTGAAAGGAGTTAAAGAAAAGCACTTATGGGAGACAACCCATTATTTTACTTCTGCACTTTTGTATTATATTTGAGTCTTGGAAGTTGTTACTACTGTAGCAACCTCTCCTTATCTTTATTTTATTGCATTGTTGTGCCAAGTAAAGTCTTTGATAGTAAAGTCAATACTAGATTTGGATTACTATGCAGAAACAGATTTCTTACTGTCACGAAATTGAGCAGCCCCTTATGTAGGAAATTTAGAAAAATCTGCCAATTTACGTGCATGATCCTCTGATATGTACGCAACTTTCATTCAATTTGGGCATTTTCATCTGAGCAAGTTAAGTGCCCCAGAAAAATTCGTCTTTACGGACTGTCCTGTTTTGACAGATTCTGCCTTTTATTTCGCATTGCCTGCTTTGCTATTTTTGATGGATTTCTTTGTTCCATTAACTTTCAGTAGCTTTGTGCAATGTCCAGAAGTGTTAAGAATGATTGTGTCACCTCTAAATATATGAATTTTCAATTATGCACTAATCCTCTAATGAGTTTGTTTTGAGTTTGGTGTGGAGGAAGTTTTCAAGGGTCAAGAGAGGAGGATGATACAATATGATCAAGAAGAGTGAAAAGTCTAAGCTTGGGGATGCCCCGTGGTTCATCCCTGCATATTTTAAGAAGACTCAAGCATCTAAGCTTGGGGATGCCCAAGGCATCCCTTCTTCATCGACAACTTATCGAGTCACCTCTAGTGAAACTATATTTTTATTCCGTCACATCTTATGTGCTTTACTTGGAGCGTCTGTTTGTTTTTATTTTTGTTTTTGTTTGAATAAAATCGGATCCTAGCATTATTTGTTTGGGAGAAAGACACGCTCCGCTGTTTCGTATGAAAACATATGTTCTTAGCGTTTGATAACCCACAAGTATAGGGGATCGCAGCAGTCTTCGCGGGTAGTAAAACCTAATTTATTGATTCGACACAAGGGGAGACAAAGAATACTTGAAAGCCTTAACAGCGGAGTTGTCAATTCAGCTGCACCTGGAAACAGACTTGCTCGCAAGAGTTTATCAGTAGTAACAATTTTATAGCAGTAGCAGCAGAGTAACGGAAACAGCAGTAGTGATTATAGTAAACAGCAGGATTAAAATACTGTAGGCACGGGGACGGATAACGGGCGTTGCATGGATGAGAGAAACTCATGTAACAATCAAGCAGGGCATTTGCAGATAATAATAAAATGGTTTCTAAGTACAAAGCAATCAATAGGCATGTGTTCCAATTATAGTCGTACGTGCTCGCAATGAGAAACTTGCACGACATCTTTTGTCCTACCAGCCGGTGGCAGCCGGGCCTCAAGGGAATCTACTGGATATTAAGGTACTCCTTTTAATAGAGTACCGGAGCAAAGCATTAACACTCCGTGAACACATGTGATCCTCACATCACTACCATCCCCTCCGGTTGTCCCGATTTCTGTCACTTCGGGGACATTGGTTCCGGACAGCGACATGTGTATACAACTTGCAGGTAAGACCATAAACAATGAATATCATGATGAAACAATTACATGTTCAGATCTGAGATCATGGCACTCGGGCCCTAGTGACAAGCATTAAGCATAACAAGTTGCAACAATATCATCAAAGTACCAATTACGGACGCTAGGCACTATGCCCTAACAATCTTACACTATTACATGACCAATCTCATCCAATCCCTACCATCCCCTTCAGCCTACAGCGGGGGAATTACTCACACATGGATGGGGGAAACATGGCTGGTTGATGGAGAGGCGTCGGTGGTGATGGCGGCGATGATCTCCTCCAATTCCCCGTCCCGGCGGAGTGCCAGAACGGAGACTTCTGGCTCCCGAGACGGAGTTTCGCGATGTGGCGGCGTTCTGGAGGGTTTCTGGCGACTTCGACTTCTCTCCGTGCGTTTTTAGGTCGAGGGCGATAAGTAGTCCGAAGGAGGGCGTCGGAGGCCTGCCGAGGGGGCCACACGCTAGGGCCGCGTGCCCCCTCGTGGGCCGCGCCGCCCTAGGGTGTGGGGCCCTCGGGCCTCCACCTGACTTGCCCTTCGGGCTCCGTGAGTTTTCTGGGAAAATAGGGCCTTCTGTCAAAATCCCGAGGTTTTTCCTGAAAGTTGGATTTCTGCACAAAAACGAGACACCAGAACAGTTCTGCTGAAAATAGCGTTAGTCCGCGTTAGTTGCATCCAAAATACACAAATTAGAGGCAAAACAATAGCAAAAGTGTTCGGGAAAGTAGATACGTTTTGGACGTATCAACTCCCCCAAGCTTAGCTTATTGTTTGTCCTCAAGCAATTCAGTTAACAACTGAGCGATAAAAGAACTTTCACGAACACATTTGTTCATATGATGTAAATATTCTCATGCTATGGCTAACACTTAGGCAGTTCATAATAAGATACATGCAAATAAGATCATCTAATAGCTATGTCAATCATGGAAAGGTACCAACAATTAATAATAAGCATCATGAATCATGTATATAAGCGGGATTGCAATGTTCATAAAAGAGTATGATAGAGTGGTATCTCGCTTGCCCATATTTGATCAGCAAAACATAAATGCTCGAGCACCTCCGAAGTTCATAGAAAGACTAGAAATAGTGATTGTCAAAGATAAAAGCATCAAAATTATACCACAATCAATCATATTTTGAGACAAGCATATTACACTAAGAATGACAGTTGTGCTCTCAAGAAAGTGCTCAAAGAAAGGATGGAGACACAACATAAAAGTAAAAGATTGACCCTTCGCAGAGGGAAGCGAGGGATTAACATGCGCTAGAGCTTTTCATTTGTAAAGCGAGGAGAAAAATTATTTTGAGAGGTGTTTGTTGTTGTCAACGAATGGTAATGGGTACACCAACTACCTCGCCAACCGGACTTTCAAGAGCGGCTCCCATGAAGGACGTTATCTCTACCAAGCAAGGTAGATCATCCCTCTTCTCTTTTGTTTACACACGTATTTTAGTTTTATTATGGGTGACACTCCCCCAACCTTTGCTTACACAAGCCATGGCTAACCGAATCCTCGGGTGCCTTCCATCAATCACATACCATGGAGGAGTGTCTATTTGCAAAATTAAGTTGCTTACTGATGAATCGAGCAAAACATGTGAAGAGAATTATTAGTGAAGTTTGATTAATCGGGTCGGGAACCCCATTGCCGGCTCTTTTTGCAAAATTATTGGATAAGCGGATATGCCACTAGTCCATATGAAAGTCCGTCAAGAGTAAATGACAAGGTTGAAAGTTAAACACCACATACTTCCTCATGAGCTATGAAACATCAACACAAATTAAGAAGCATTTTGAAGGTTTTAAAGGTAGCGCATGAGAATTTACTTGGAATGGTTTGAAATGCCATGCATAGGTATTTATGGTGGACACTCGGAATAACTTGGTTTTCATGTGTTTGGAAGCACGAGCAGCGTTCCCGCTCAGTACAAGTGAAGGCTAGCAAAAGACTAGGGAGCGACAAATCAAGAGAGCGATGACTCGTCATAATCATGCTTGCGGCAAAATAAATTAACTGAGGCATAAAAGTGATACCAGAACTCTGAAGCAATGTAAATCATTGAGGCTTAATTGACTCTTGTTCAGTCATATGAATGCGTGAGCATGTGCCAAGTTAATTTAAACGAATTATTCAGAGGAGGATACCACAATATCATACCTATCTATGAATAAAACAATACAAGCAAACATCCATGACATGCTACTCATATTAATAAATTGGAGCTAAACATGAGAGATCATGAACTACTAGACTTTCTTAAATGACATATACCTCACATGAACCAACTAAGCATGCTCACATGGATGAGTATATGTACAAAAATGAAAACAAATAGAGTTCATACCAGCCTCTCACCACAATCAGATTGTCGAATATCGTCATTATTGCCTTTTCACTTGTGTAGCTTGGATAATATGAAATGAAAACCACGCTCCAGCCACCGAAGACCATTGAACTCATAAAGAACTTTACAAAACAAAAGAAGAACAGCAAATATTTTTGGTTTTTTCGAATTTGAGAACAAGAAAAAAAGGAAACAAGCAAACAAAGCAAAATCTTTTTGGGTTTTCTTATAGCAAACTAGCAATAGCAAATAAAGCGAAACAAATGCAAGAAACCAAAGTAAACAAGTGGTGAAGAGAAACAACAGAAATATTTTTGGTCTTTTTATGTTTTGGGAAAGAAACAAAGCAAAAACAAGAAATTGCAAACTAAAAGAAACACAGAAAAACGAGATGGCGAAATACTGCCAAAACCCGACAGATAGCATGAAATCGATTTTTACAAAAATCTTCCGTTGCTCAGCTCGAAAAGTGTTCAACTAATGAAAGTTAGATAACAACCTGGGGAACATGCAAAAAAATGGCAGCTCAAAATAACGTTACGGCTGTGCGCACGAATTTTTCTAGTAACAGTCCAGAATCTGTTTTCAGGCAGCACTTCCCCAAATATCATCTCCCTCTCATTAGAAAACCACTCAAAGAAACTAAACAAGTATGTACAAGTATCCAGCAACCATAATATGCAAAGAATGAGTGATGCCGGTATACCTCCCCCAAGCTTAGGCTTTTGGCCTAAGTGGAGATCAACCCCAACGAGGGTCCGGGTTCCATCGTTGGTGGATCATACATGGAGTAGTCATAATAAGGCACCGATGCGAAGAAAAGCGTGGAGGCTCCTCATGCCCAACGTGTTGATGCGAAGAGCTTGCTGCATCTGATGACGAGTCGAGGTGTTCCTCGACCTCATCCGTGTTATCTCTTGCACGATGGCCATCTCTCTCTATATATGCCTTCAATTCACCTTCCGTGACTGACCAATCCTCCCTCAATCATGGATGAAGGGGGAATTATCTCACATATATCTTCTATGGGAGGTAGATTCTTCACATCTTCAGATTTAATACCTTTCTCCTTGAGAGACTTCTTGGCTTCCCTCATATCTTCATCATTCAATTTAATTAAACCCCTCTTCTTCAATATTGGCGTTGGAGTTGGTTCAGGCGTAGTCCAATCATCATGATTCCGGCCTATTTTAGCCAATAATTCTTCGGCTTCGTCTGGAGTTCTTTTCCTGAAAACACAACCAGCACAACTATCCAGGTATGCCCTAGACTCAATGGTTAGTCCACTATAAAATATATCAAGTAGATCATTCTTTTCTAAATCATGCCCAGGCCGAGCTCTGATAAGAGAACAAAATCTTGCCCAAGCCTCAGGCAATTTCTCTTCATCTCCCTGGTCAAATCTATAAATTCTCTGTAAAGCAATATGTTGAGCACTAGCAGGAAAGTATTTTCGAAAGAAAACATCACGCAAATCAGTTGGATTTTTAATAGAACCAGGAGGCAAATTATTATACCAAGTTTTAGCATCATCCTTTAATGAGAAAGGAAAAATTTTAGCGACAAAGTAAGTACGCATCTTGATATCATCGGAAAACAAACTACTCATAGAAGAAAGTTCAATCATGTGTTCTACGACACTTTCTTTTTCAGTACCACAAAAGGGTGCTTTCTCTACAATAGCTATATGAGATAGATCAAGAGAAAAATCATAATCTTTATCCTTAATGCATATAGGAGACGTGGCAAATTTAGGATCAGGAGATAACTTATGTCTAACAGTATATTGTGTGAGAAACTTTTTAATTTTACTTGCATCAGCAGTAGCATTGCATCTATTAATAAGATCATCATTAAGCTCCACATAATCTTCATCAGGATCATCACTAGAATAATCAAGTTCAGGTGAATTAACAGGTGTAGTAGCATCAGGAGTTTCAGCATTTTCAATATGTCTAGACCTAGCAATTGTAGCATCTAGAAAAGATCCCAATGAACCACTATCATCAAGCACAGCAGAAATATTATCAATATTATGAGAGTTTTCAGATTCAGCAGAAGTACCAGCATGCGAAGCATGTGGTGGTGAAACAAGTTTATCAATCACGGATGGTGAATCAAGAGCGAGCAGAGGTACTCGAGTTGTACCTTTTCTTGTAGTGGATGGTAATATGGCGACTTTAGGATCGCGAGATTTACCCATGATGGAGAATTTGCAGCGAACAATATCAATCCAAGTGAACTTCCAAATAAAGCTATGTTCCCCGGCAACGACGCCAGAAAACATTCTTGATAACCCACAAGTATAGGAGATCGCAGCAGTCTTCGCGGGTAGTAAAACCCAATTTATTGATTCGACACAAGGGGAGACAAAGAATACTTCAAAGCCTTAACAGCGGAGTTGTCAATTCAGCTGCACCTGGAAACAGACTTGCTCGCAAGAGTTTATCAGTAGTAACAGTTTTATAGCAGTAGCAGTAGTGAAATAAAAGCAGCAGAGTAACGAAAACAGAAGTAGTGATTATAGTAAACAGCAGGATTAAAGTACTATAGGCACGGGGACGGATAACGGGCGTTGCATGGATGAGAGAAACTCATGTAAGAATCAAGCAGGGCATTTGCAGATAATAATAAAACGGTGTCTAAGTACAAAGCAATCAATAGGCATGTGTTCCAATTATAGTCGTACGTGCTCGCAATGAGAAACTTGCACGACATCTTTTGTCCTACCAGCCGGTGGCAGCCGGGCCTCAAGGGAATCTACTGGGATATTAAGGTACTCCTTTTAATAGAGTACCGGAGCAAAGCATTAACACTCCGTGAACACATGTGATCCTCACATCACTACCATCCCCTCCGGTTGTCCCGATTTCGTCACTTCGGGGCCATTGGTTCCGGACAGCGACATGTGTATACAACTTGCGGGTAAGACCATAAACAATGAATATCATGATGAAACAATAACATGTTCAGATCTGAGATCATGGCACTCGGGCCCTAGTGACAAGCATTAAGCATAACAAGTTGCAACAATATCATCAAAGTACCAATTACGGACGCTAGGCACTATGCCCTAACAATCTTACACTATTACATGACCAATCTCATCCAATCCCTACCATCCCCTTCAGCCTACAGCGGGGGAATTACTCACACATGGATGGGGGAAACATGGCTGGTTGATGGAGAGGCGTCGGTGGTGATGGCGGCGATGATCTCCTCCAATTCCCCGTCCCGGCGAAGTGCCAGAACGGAGACTTCTGGCTCCCGAGACGGAGTTTCGCGATGTGGCGGCGTTCTGGAGGGTTTCCGCGACCTCGACTTCTCTCCGTGTGTTTTTAGGTCGAGGGCGATAAGTAGTCCAAAGGAGGGCGTCGGAGGCCTGCCGAGGGGGCCACACGCTAGGGCCACGCGCCCCCCTCCTGGGCCGCGCCGCCCTAGGGTGTGGGGCCCTCGGGCCTCCACCTGACTTGCCCTTCTAGCTCCGTGAGTTTTCTGGGAAAATAGGGCCTTCTGTCAAAATCCCGAGGTTTTTCCTGAAAGTTGGATTTCGCACAAAAACGAGACACCAGAACAGTTCTGCTGAAAACAGCGTTAGTCCGCGTTAGTTGCATCCAAAATACACAAATTAGAGGCAAAACAATAGCAAAAGTGTTCGGGAAAGTAGATACGTTTTGGACGTATCAGCGTTACTCTTAATGTTCATGGCGAAGGTTGAAACTGCTTCGTTCATTGTTATATGGTTGGAAACAGAAAATGCTGCATGTGGTAATTGGTATAATGTCTTGAATAATTTGATACTTGGCAATTGTTGTGGTCATATAGATCATGTTTAAGCTCTTGCATCATGTACTTTGCACCTATTAATGAAGAACTACATAGAGCTTGTTAAAATTTGGTTTGCATGATTAGTTTCTCTAGAGTATAGATAATTTCTGGTTAAGGTGTTTGAACAACAAGGAGACGATGTAAAGTCTTATAATGCTTGCAATATGTTCATATGTAAGCTTTGCTGCACCGTTTTATACTTGAGTTTGCTTCAAACAACCTTGCTAGCCTAGCCTTGTATTGAGAGGGAATTCTTCTCGTGCATCCAAATCCTTGAGCCAAAAACTATGCCATTTGTGTCCACCATACCTACCTACTACATGGTATTTCTCTGCCATTCCAAAGTAAATTACTTGAGTGCTACCTTTAAAAATTCTATCCTTTGTCTTTGCAATATATAGCTCATGGGAAAATAGCCTTAAAAACTATTGTGGTGAAGAATATGTAGCTATGTATCTTATTTCTTAATAAGTTGCTTGTTGAGCGGTAACCATGTTTCTGGGGACGCCATCAACTATTACACCTTTGTTGAATATCATGTGAGTTGCTATGCATGTTCGTATTGTCTGAAGTAAGGGCAATTTTCATGATCAAATGGTTTGAGTATGCATATTGTTAGAGAAGAACATTGGGCCGCTAACTAAAGCCATGAATCATGGTGGAAGTTTCAGTTTGGACAATTAATCCTCAATATCTTATGAGAATTTTATCTGTTGTTGAATGCTTATGCATTAAAGAGGAGTCCATTATCTATTGTCTATGTTGTTCCGGTATGGATGTCTAAGTTGAGAATAATCAAAAACGAGAAATCAAATGCGATCTTTGTCCTTAGACCTTTGTACAGGCGGCATAGAGGTACCCCATTGTGACACTTGGTTGAAACATATGTTATGCAATGATAATCCATGTTAATCAAAGCTAATTAGGACAAGGTCCGGGCACTATTGGTAATATATGCATGAGGCTTGCAACTTATAGGATATCTTATACATAACACATATGATTTATTACTACCGTTGACAAAATTGTTTCTATGTTTTCAAAATGAAAAGCTCTAGCACAAAAATAGTAATCCATGCTTCCCTCTGCGAAGGGCCATTCTTCTACTTTATTCTTGAGTCAGTTTACCTACTTCTTTCTATCTTAGAAGCAAACACTTGTGTGAACTGTGTGCATTGATTCTTACATGTTTACCTATTGCACTTGTTATATTACTTTGTGTTGACAATTATCCATGAGATATACATGTTGAAGTTGAAAGCAACTGCTGACTGGGAGTGATGTTTTGGCACATGGGAGCATATGCTCCCTTTATTTTGAAATACATGTTAGACACATTTTAAAATGTCAAAAAATTGAAACAAAAATTTTGCACGTACATCTTCATGTGCTACGCGCTCACAAAGTCGTTTCATGAAAAATCGATATGTCATGTGGCGTGTGTGAAAAAGACAAAATTCGGTGCTGAAACAAAGACGTGTCACAAGATAAATTTTATCTTTTTCGTTTAGACTACAAAAATTATCATTTTTTCGTGAAACTTGACGAATACACATATATTATGGAGATGTACATGTAAATTTTTTTATCAATTTTTTTTAACACATGTAAATATGTTTTTATGGTAGAGGGATCATACGCACCCGGGAGCCGAATTGAGTTTCTACTGCTGAAACTTATATCTTCCTTTGTGTTGCTTCAAAGCTTTCTACTAAAAATCTATTGCTTTATGAGTTAACTCTTATGCAAGTCTTATTGATGCTTGTCTTGAAAGTATTATTCATGAAAAGTCTTTGATATATGATTCATTTGTTTACTCATTGTCTTTACCATTGCTTCGAATCTCTGCATTCATCTCATATTCTTTACAATAGTATTGATCAAAATTATGATAGCATGTCACTTCAGAAATTATCTTTGTTATCGTTTACCTACTCGAGGGCGAGTAGGAACTAAGCTTGGGGATGCTTGATATGTCTCAAACGTATCTATAATTTCTTATGTTCCATGCTACTTTTATGATGATACTCACATGTTTTATACACACTTTATGTCATTATTATGCATTTTCCGGCACTAACCTATTGACGAGATGCCGAAGAGCCGATTGCTTGTTTTCTCGCTATTTTTGGTTTCAGAAATCCTACAAAGGAAATATTCTCGGAATTGGACGAAATCAACGCCCAGGGTCTTATTTTTCCACGAAGCTTCCAGAAGACCGAGGGAGATACGAAGTGGGGCCACGGGGCGCCGACACCATAAGGCGGCGCGGCCAGGGTGGGCCCCGCGCCGCCCTGTGGTGTGGGGCCCCCGTGCCCAGGGTGGGCCCCGCGCCGCCCTGTGGTGTGGGGCCCCCGTGCCTCTTCCGACTCCGCCCTTCCGCCTACTTAAAGCCTTCGTCGCGAAAACCCCAGTACCGAGAGCCACGATATGGAAAACCTTCTAGAGATGCCGCCGCCCAATCCCATCTCGGGGGATTCAGGAGATCACCTCCGGCACCCTGCCGGAGAGGGGAATCATCTCCTGGAGGTCTCTTCATCACCATGATCGCCTCCGGATCGATGTGTGAGTAGTTCACCCCTGGACTATGGGTCAATAGCAGTAGCTAGATGGTTGTCTTCTCCTCATTGTGCTATCATGTTAGATCTTGTGAGCTGCCTATCATGATCAAGATCATCTATTTGTAATGCTACATGTTGTGTTTGTTGGGATCCGATGAATATGGAATACTATGTCAAGTTGATTATCAATCTATCATATATGTGTTGTTTATGTTCTTGCATGCTCTCCGTTGCTAGTAGAGGCTCTGGCCAAGTTGATACTTGTGACTCCAAGAGGGAGTATTTATGCTTGATAGTGGGTTCATGCCTCCATTGAATTTGGGACAGTGACAGAAAGTTCTAAGGTTGTGGATGTGCTGTTGCCACTTGGGATAAAACATCAATGCTTTGTCTAAGGATATTTGTGTTGATTACATTACGCACCATACTTAATGCAATTGTCTGTTGTTTGCAACTTAATACTGGAAGGGGTTTGGATGATAACCTGAAGGTGGACTTTTTAGGCATAGATGCATGCTTGGATAGCGGTCTATGTACTTTGTCGTAATGCCACTGATTAAATCTCATAGTAGTCATCGTGATATATGTATGTGCATTGTTATGCCTTCTTTATTTGTCAATTGCCCAACTGTAATTTGTTCACCCAACATGCTATTTCTTATCGGAGAGACACCACTAGTGAACTGTGGACCCCGGTCCATTCTTTACATCTGAAATACAATCTACTTGCAATACTTGTTCTTTACTTGTTCTTCGCAAACAAACATCACCTTCCACACTATACATTTAATCCTTTGTTTACGAGCAAGCCGGTGAGATTGACAACCTCACCTGTTACGTTGGGGCAAAGTACTTTGATTGTGTTGTGCAGGTTCGACGTTGGCGCCGGAATCCCCGGTGTTGCGCCGCACTACACTCCGCCACCAACAACCTTCACGTGCTCCTTGACTCCTACTGGTTCGATAACCTTGGTTTCTTACTGAGGGAAAACTTGCTGCTGTACGCATCACACCTTCCTCTTGGGGTTCCCAACGGACGTGTGCTTCACGCGTATCACTCCCCGTAGAAACCCTAGATCAGTGTGCCTTTATAAACCGGATCCTGGGAACCATAGAGGCACAACCACAACTCATTGTAACAAAGCGAAAGCGCCCATATAATTCCAGACAAGCAACAGTAGGCCATGTCCTCGAGCAGGTGTTCCGAAGCTAGGTAAATCGTGTAATCCCGTCCCGGTAGCACTCCTCCCTATGACCCCTACTTCTTCTCACCTTAATGAGGATCGCTCCTCTAGGGTATTGTCAAATAGGCAACGACACCATCAGACGTATGTGACATCAACTTTATGCCTGATGGCCACGACATGACGACGACAAGAGAAAATGGTCGGAATAGATGAGATGCTTACAGCCGAACCTATGCTGACGTCTAGTTAGCTACACCGATACGAGCTTTGCCGACGAACATATGCCGACTGTGGGCGTTGCATAGCCCTAGATTCAGCCTATGTATACGGCAAAGGCCGACGGCATAGCTCCTGATTTCTGTAGTGAACGTACGATTTAAACTTTTACAAGAGGCTGGTTTCAAATGAGGAGGCCAAAAGTGAATAAAGCGAAGACAAGCGGGGCATGAAAATAGAAAGTGAATTGGTTAAGGTGTAATGGAAAACATTGTGTAGATAAATATCCTATGGTATCCGTCCGTGCACTAGAACGTATTGAAAAGTTGTCGGACCATGGTCCTATCCTATTAACCACTGGGAATCCCCGCCCTGTTTCTAAATGCCCATTCAAGTTTGAACTTGGCTGGATATATGGCGAGGGGTTCCATGAAATGGTTAAGATGGTTTAGGAAAGACCGGTCTCAGGGAGTACTCCAATTTTGAGATGGAATAATAAAATGTGGGCTTTGCGCAAACATCTCTCTGGTTGGGCTGCTCATATGGCTGGCATTCTTAAAAAGGAAAAGGCTCGCTTATCATCTATTATCGATGAGCTTGAGGCTTTAGCTGAGGTAAGTTCGTTATCTTCGCAAGAGATTGAACTTAAGAATCAGACAAATGCGGAGATAGCGAGTCTTCTTCTAGAAGAGGGGCTTAAATGGCATCAGCGTTCTAAGGCCCAATTCATATCGGAACGAGATTCAAATAAGCGATATTTCCATGGCTTAGTGTAACATTCCAAATTTTAAAACAAAGAAGAAAATGAATTTCCCTTTCCCAAAATTTGGAGACAACAAAAAACTTGAATTGAATTACTTTATGTGCATAGTGCTCATGCATGTATATGGTGATTTTTTCCATGATTGTTTGTTTGAAGTGTTGAACCGATTTATAAACCCTAAATCCTACCCTTTTCAAAATAAAAAGGAACAAAGAAAATAAATTGAAATAAAAGGAAAGTCTTATGTGAGCAAATGGCCATACTTGTAAAAAATGGCCCATGCCATGTATACTTGACTTAAATGGTTGGAAACCCTTAGCAAACTTAACCTAAAACTCAATGAACCCAAAACAATGACTTTTGGTCAAAGAAAAAGAAAAGAAAATAAAGAATGGAATTCATATATGAGCCTATGGCACATTTGCTAATCTTAACCTAGGCCATATTTAACTTGTGTTGATGGCTTGGAAACATTAATAAACTCAAAATAATAACATTTGAATCAAAGAAATGCAAAATAAATCAAAAGAAAAATCAAAATCAAGTCACATATGATAATGGTCATTTGAGCCATTTATATCAGGGTACCTACTTTGAGCCCATGTATTAAGCAAATTCTAAACTAAACTTTCTCAATTCTTTTCTCCTCATCCAAGAGCACATCAAGGTGATCACATTTGGTGTTGACCATCCATACAAATTCTTTTTCAATTGCTTATTATAAGAATGCAAAGTAGCAACTTTGAATCAGACTTACGATCATACCAAATTTGGTTTTCCCAAAATCAACTCCATTTTGCAAACCAACACCACCACTATGTGCCAAACATTATTTGAATCACATCCATAAAAGAGTTTGGTAAATTTCAAATTTAAAGTTCATGCGGCCATTGTGTCGAGCACCTTGTGTGCACTAATCTACCAACTCCATACACTCTAATATCCAGAGGTTTTAAGCCCAAACCCTCACCTCTCTGACCTTCCTCAGCATCCTCTTGCACCCATTGAACAAAGCCAAGCCTCAGAGACAATGATAATGCATGATCATGGCCAGTACATGACCATGCCGAGGTGATCATGCCATCACCATGCCCACCCTTCTCTCCTCTCACTTCCAGCCCACCTCACCATGTCCTTGAGCTCGCCCTCACTCTCCTGCACCTGCTGATGCAAGCCCTTGGTCAAGGAGAAGCGTGCAACACCCGGGAAAGTACATTCCCGTGACAGCCACGACGCGCCAGAGCGTGCGTGGACATGCCACTGGACACGCCAGTGCGCGACGTCGCGCCGCCTACCTCGTCCTCCCCTTGACCCCTCTCTCCGCCAGTAGCATCGCCACGACGCCAGCAACACGGCAGACACGAACACTCCCTCTCCTCTGCCATGTCGCCGTCGTCCTCATCGACGTCGTCCGCCACGGTACTGCCAGTACACGAGCATGACGCCGACGCCACCGTCCATCTTTTTCTGTGCGATCAAGCGCGTCGTGTTCGCCGTGACGTAGAGAAGAGAGCAGCGTCCCCGCCCATGCCTTGGAGCCACTGTACCGCCATCGCCATGGTCGACCAGGCCGTGCGCCCCGGGACCTCGACGCCGCTATAAATAGAGCGCTCCCCCGTGCTCAAACCTCACACTCTTCGCTTTCTCTCCTCCCACTGACCCTCCTCGAGCATTCCCCAGTCTCAATTTAGCCCGTAGCTCACCAATTCGTCGCCGGAGTGCCGCGGAGCCGCCGCAGACGAAGACGAAGCTAGGAGCCACCCCAGGAGACGCCACCGGTACCAGGAGGTCCGCCGTCGTTGACAACCTCGCCGATGATCGCTGGATCTCCGGTGTGTCGCCGACCCCCTACGCTCGCCGCTAGTAGGGTAGCCTCTCCACGGAGACGACGATGACCCTCCGCCGTTGGATCTCAATCTAATCCTGCGGCTCAGTTTAAAACATACTGTTTCGGTGTTGAGTAGTCGCTGACGAGTGGGTCCCCTTGTCAGTTTGCCCGCGCGTGCGAGACATGCAGCTGGACCGGCCCATCTCTTTTCTCTCTCTGACCCAATTACGTTTCCTGCCGAAGCCCAGGGATTTGAATTCCGTTTTTCAGTTTAAACCAAATTTCAATACTGGTACTTTGCTAGAATTTGAATAAAAATAATCCACAAATCCAATTTGAGTGAATCAAATTTTGTGTGTGATACGTCTCAAACGTATCTATAATTTCTTATGTTCCATGCTAGTTTTATGACAATACTCACATGTTTTATATACACTTTATATCATTTTGATGCATTTTCCGGCACTAACCTATTAACAAGATGCCAAAGCGCCAGTTCCTGTTTTCTGTTATTTTTGGTTTCAGAAATCCTACACAGGAAATATTCTCGGAATTGGACGAAACAAAAGCCCACGGTCTTATTTTCCACGGAGCCTTCCAGAAGTCTGAAGAGGAGACGAAGAGGGGCGACGAGGCGGCCACACCCTAGGGGGCGCGGCCCAACCCTTGGCCGCGCCGCCCTATGGGGTGGGTCCCTCGAGCGTCCCCGACT
>NC_061509.1:222896886-222984085 GCF_022539505.1 Lolium rigidum
GAATAAAGTTCTTAACCCGAAACTCGGGATCGGCGAGTGCCGGTTTTGCGCGTTTCCAAGATAAGTTTTGCGCTAAAAACAAAGTTCTTAACCCGAAACTCGGGACCGGCAGCGGTCCGGTTTTGCGCGTTTCCAAGATAAGTTTTGCGCTAAGAACAAAGTTCTTAACCCGAAACTCGGGATCGGCGAGTGCCGGTTTCACGCTAAGTTTTTAAGTTAAGTTTTGCGCTAAGAGCTGCGCTCTCACCACAAAACTCGGGGACTGGGAAGATAGACAAGAGAGAAACCGGCATGAAACTAAAGAAAAGATAGAACAAAGCCGGAAACGAAGAAACCGGTAAAGATTGAAAAAATTTAGTAGAACGTACCATCAGGTTGTTCGTGGCATCGTACCACGCGCTGTCAAGCTCCTTCACGGCGCTGCGAAGCCGCATGAAGTGCTCCTCGGAAGACCGGCCCCCGACAGGGTCAGGTGCCGGCAGCCTGTCCTTGCCCAGACCGCGGGTCGCCGGAGTCATGTCCGCGGCGTTCCACTTTTGGGCGTACGGCAGGAGATGCCCCAGGTCCCGGCCTTGGCGTTGGAACTCAGTAATACGGCCAAGAAGACCGGTGGCCTTCGTGGCGGTATCCCTGGCGGCCTTGGAGACATGCAGCACCAGAGGCTGCTGGCCGACGGAAGGGGCGCTGGAGGCCGTCGCCTTCCCCTTAATGAGCTTGGAATTCTTGGGCGGCGGCGCGGTAGGAGCGGCCCCGAGAGGCTTGGCGCGAGGAGCACCTGGCGGCGGCATGAGGATGGTTCGTGGAGATTGGGGAGCGCTGGGCGCATCACCCGGTTTGGAACTTTCCGGCGCGGAAGGTTCCGGCGCGGAAGTTGTCATCTTTTCAAGGACGGGAGGAGCCGGAGGCTCCGCCCGCCCGGCAGCTTCTTCTTCTCCGGCGCCGATGTTGCTGGCGCCGATATCCTGGTTCCCTGGGAAGAAGGAAAGATCCTCCTCCGTGCGGTGATCTGATGATGAAGGGGCCGCACGCCCCGAATTTGTTGTGCCCCCCGAAAGGGAGGCAGAGGTGTTGCCGGCACCAGATGGTGCCGGGCTTGAGCGAGGAGGAGGGGTTGAAGTCCTTGCGGAACCTTCAGAGCCCGATGGCCTTGGTCCAAGCTTGAGCGCAGGGCTGAGAAAAAGAAAGAACCTTCAGAGCCCGATGTCACTGACAGGCGCGGGGCCCGAGATATTCTCGACGTCACCGAGGAAGTGTTTAATGACTAAGATGCCGGAGGATAAGACACCGGATAATGTCTTAAGGAGAAGAGATAGCGATGATCTGGACAAAGATGCCGGATCCAAGCCTAAGGCCGGATAGATTAAACCGGTATCCTAAAAAGAAAGAACCTGGCATGGTCTGTTGGATAAGATCCGCCAGACTATACCAGCTTCGGGGACTAATGTTGGGGGGATGACCCCTGGTATGCCAAAGGCATGCCAAACCGGATGGTTTGAGCCATCAAGATATCGGTTTAATGTTCGTACCGGAACTTAAAGATAAGAACTTAGCTAAGTGAAGCTAAGCCGGTATCCCCAAGAGGGGTATACCGGAACCGGATAAGAAGACACCGGGCTACCGTAAAGAAGAGCAGGTCGGCAGGACTGGTCAAAGATTCTCTCCAGAACTAGAAGACAAAGATGAGCTAAGCAAAGTAACTTTAGACGAAGGGCTGACGATAAAGAGAAGGATGACGGTCAAAGAAGCCGGAGGACGTCAGCATCCCTGATTAAAGAGGCCTCCGGTGTCTTCTATGATTAAAGTAGCTTTGTAAAGTAGTTTGTCTAGTCAAAGATGCCATTAGGGTTTCTTGCCCTGTAAGCCACCTCTCCCCTATATAAGGAGAGGGGGCTGCCCCTCTTACGGGTACGCACGAAGAGAGCTAGGTTTTAGATACAAAGGACACGAAGACACAAGAACACTTGTACTGAGAAACTTGTATCCTGTTAAGATCAATAAAGAAGATGATCTAGAGCGAGTTCTTCCTTATGTCTTTCTTCTTGAACCTCTAGCTTTGGTTAAGTTCTTGAGGAAACCATCCGGAAGTTCATCCCATCTAATCACAAACCCTCCCCCGAATCCTCTTGCGTCCATTCGGCCCCAATCTAAGCCATCCTATGGCATCTGTCTGTTCACCACGACGACAGTGCCCATGCAATGAATGGAGGACAAATGATGACTTGGGAAGACTTCAAACTCAAGTTCAGCAGATACCATGTGCCACCAGGTTTGATCAAGAAGATGAGAGATGAGTTCAGGGAGCTCAAACAAGGAAGGATGTCCGTGGTGGAATACCGTGACAGGTTCCTCACTCTGTCTAGGTACGCCCCGGATGAGACCAACACCAACGAAAAGAAGAAGGAAAGATTTCTGAATGGACTGCATGATGAGATGCAGACATTACTAGTGAATATTCCGTTTGCTGATATGTAAGCCCTTGTTGATTCTGCCATCCAGATGGAAGGAAAGCTCCACCAAGCCAATGAGAACCGCAAGTACAGTATGATGCACCAGAATAGATCCAACAATGCACAGAAGTACCGCACCAATTCACCTGGAGGATTTGCCTCAAGACACAACAAGCCACCTGTTTCAACGTTCCGTTCAAACTTCATCAACCCCAATGGAGGACACCCGAAGCCCGGAGGCAACAACAACCACAACAACAACAACTACAACAACTACAACAGCAACAACGACAACCAGAATGGTAACAACAACAACCCCAACACTGCCCCAAGGACTGGAAGCAATGTTGTACCCATTGCCCCAAAGGACAAGTCAACGGTGACCTGCTATGAATGCGGAGTTACTGGTCATTACTCCAATGAGCGCCCCAAGAAACTGGCGAAGACAGCCCCCAATACCACTGCCCCTGCCCAGCAACAGCGTCGTGTCTCAACTGGAATGAACCCGAGCAACCGCAACGGTCGTTTCTACCGCATGAGTGCAACAGAAGCCCAGGAAGCGCCAAATGCCGTGCAGAGTATGTATTCCTATTAACCCATTTGCCCAATCTCTCTTAGGATCCTAACTTTTCTTAAATCTCGGGATGAGATTTTGTTTAAGGGGGTAAGGTTTGTAACATCCCAAATTTTAAAACAAAGAAGATAATTAATTTCCCTTTCCCAAAATTTGGAGCCAACAAAAAACTTGAATTGAATTACTTTATGTGCATAGTGCTCATGCATGTATATGGTGATTTTTGCCATGATTGTTTGTTTGAAGTGTTGAACCTATTTCTAAACCCTAAACCCTACCCTTTTCAAAATCAAAAACGAACAAAGAAAATAAATTGAAATAAAAGGAAAGTCTCACGTGAGCAAATGGCCATACTTGCAAAAATTGGCCTATGCCATGTATACTTGACTTAAATGGTTGGAAACCATTAACAAACTTAACCTAACACTCAGTGAACCCGAAACAATGACTTTGGGTCAAAGAAAAAGAAAATAAAATAAAAAATGGAATTCATATATGAGCCTATGGCACATTTGCTAATCTTAACCTAGGCCATGTTTAACTTGTGTTGATGGTTTGGAAATATTACTAAACTCAAAATAATAACATTTGAATCAAAGAAATACAAAACAAATCAAAAGAAAAATCAAAATCAAGTCACATATGATAATGGTCATTTGTGCCATTTATATCAGGGTACCTACATTGAGCCCCTGTGTTAAGCAAATTCTAAACTAAACTTTCTCAATTCTTTTCTCCTCATCCAAGAGCACATCAAGTTGATCACATTTGGTGTTGACCATCCATACAAATTCTTTTTCAATTGCTTATTATAAGAATGCAAAGTAGCAACTTTGAATCAGACTTAAGATCATACCAAATTTTGTTTTCCCAAAATCAACTCCATTTTGCAAACCAACACAACCACTATGTGCCAAACATTATTTGAATCACATCCATAAAAGAGATTGGCAATTTTCAATTTTAAAGTTCATGCGGCCATTGTGTCGAGCACCTTGTGTGCACTAACTCCATACACTCCATACACTCTAATGTCCAGAGGTTTTAAGCCCAAACCCTCACCTCTCTGAACTTCATCATCACCCTCTTGCACCCATTGAACAAAGCCAAGCCTCAGAGACAATGATCATGCATGATCATGACCAGTACATGACCATGCCGAGGTGATCATGCCATCACCATGCCCACCCTTCTCTCCTCTCACTTCCAGCCCACCTCACCATGTCCTTGAGCTCGCCCTCACTCTCCTGCACCTGCTGATGCAAGCCCTTGGTCAAGGAGAATCGTGCAACGCCCGGGCAAGGACGTGCCCATGACAGCCACGACGCGCCAGAGCGTGCGTGGACATGCCACTGGACACGCCAGTGCGCGATGTCGCCCCGCCTACCTCGTCCTCCCCTTGACCCCTTGATGGCGTGTATTTCACACGTTCGTTGGGAACCCCAAGAGGAAGGTATGATGTGCACAGCAGCAAGTTTTCCCTCAGAAAGAAACCAATGTTTATCGAACCAGGAGGAGCCAAGAAGCACGTTGAAGGTTGATGGCGGCGGGATGTAGTGCGGCGCAACACCAGAGATTCCGGCGCCAACGTGGAACCTGCACAACACAACCAAAGTACTTTGCCCCAACGAAACAGTGAGGTTGTCAATCTCACCGGCTTGCTGTAACAAAGGATTAACCGTATTGTGTGGAAGATGATTGTTTGCAAGGAAAAACAAGTATTGCAGCAGATTTGTATTTCAGTATTAAAGAATGGACCGGGGTCCACAGTTCACTAGAGGTGTCTCTCCCATAAGATAAAAGCATGTTGGGTGAACGAATTACAGTCGGGCAATTGACAAATAGAGAGGGCATAACAATGCACATACATGTCATGATAAGTACAGTGAGATTTAATTGGGCATTACGACAAAGTACATAGACCGCCATCCAACTGCATCTATGCCTAAAAAGTCCACCTTCAGAGTTATCATCCGAACCCCCTCCAGTATTAAGTTGCTAGCAACAGACAATTGCATTAAGTATGGTGCGTAATGTAATCAATAACTACATCCTCGGACATAGCATCAATGTTTTATCCCTAGTGGCAACAGCACAACACAACCTTAGGGGTTTCTGTCACTCCCCCAGATATCAATGTAGGCATGAACCCACTATCGAGCATAAATACTCCCTCTTGGAGTTACTAGCATCAACTTGGCCGAGCCTCTACTAATAACGGAGAGCATGCAAGATCATAAACAACACATAGGTAATAACTTGATAATTAACATAACATGGTATTCTCTATCCATCGGATCCCGACAAACACAACATATAGCATTACGGATAGATGATCTTGATCATGTTAGGCAGCTCACAAGATCCAACAATGAAGCACAATGAGGAGAAGACAACCATCTAGCTACCGCTATGGACCCATAGTCCAGGGGTGAACTACTCACTCATCACTCCGGAGGCGACCATGGCGGTGTAGAGTCCTCCGGGAGATGAATCCCCTCTCCGGCAGGGTGCCGGAGGAGATCTCCAGAATCCCCCGAGATGGGATTGGCGGCGGCGGCGTCTCAGCAAGGTTTTCCGTATCGTGGTTCTTCGCATCAGGGGTTTCGCGATGGAGGCTTTAAGTAGGCGGAAGGGCAACGTGGGGGCCACACGAGGGCCCCACACCACAGGTCGGCGCGGCCAAGGCCCGGGCCGCGCCGCCCTATGGTGGCGGCCCCTCGTGGCCCCACTTCGACTCCTCTTCGGTCTTCCGGAAGCTTCGTGGCAAAATAGGACCCTGGGTTTTGATTTCGTCCAATTCCGAGAATATTTCGTTACTAGGATTTCTGAAACCAAAAACAGCAGAAAACAAGAACTGGCTCTTCGGCATCTTGTTAATAGGTTAGTTCCAGAAAATGCACGAATATGACATAAAGTGTGCATAAAACATGTAGATATCATCAATAATGTGGCATGGAACATAAGAAATTATCGATACGTCGGAGACGTATCAGCATCCCCAAGCTTAGTTCTGCTCGTCCCGAGCAGGTAAAACGATAACAAAGATAATTTCTGAAGTGACATGCCATCATAACCTTGATCATACTATTTGTAAACATATGTAATGAATGCAGCGATCAAAACAATGGTAATGTCATGAGTAAACAAGTGAATCATAAAGCAAAGACTTTTCATGAATAGTACTTCAAGACAAGCATCAATAAGTCTTGCATAAGAGTTAACTCATAAAGCAATAAATCAAAGTAAAGGTATTGAAGCAACACAAAGGAAGATTAAGTTTCAGCGGTTGCTTTCAACTTGTAACATGTATATCTCATGGATAATTGTCAACATGGAGTAATATAACAAGTGCAATATGTAAGTATGTAGGAATCAATGCACAGTTCACACAAGTGTTTGCTTCTTGAGGTGGAGAGAGATAGGTGAACTGACTCAACATAAAAGTAAAAGAATGGTCCTTCAAAGAGGAAAGCATCGATTGCTATATTTGTGCTAGAGCTTTTATTTTGAAAACATGAAACAATTTTGTCAACGGTAGTAATAAAGCATATGAGTTATGTAAATTATATCCTACAAGTTGCAAGCCTCATGCATAGTATACTAATAGTGCCCGCACCTTGTCCTAATTAGCTTGGACTACCGGATCATTGCAATACACATGTTTTAACCAAGTGTCACAATAGGGTACCTCCATGCCACCTGTACAAAGGTCTAAGGAGAAAGCTCGCATTTTGGATTTCTCGCTTTTGATTATTCTCAACTTAGACATCCATACCGGGACAACATGGACAACAGATAATGGACTCCTCTTTAATGCATAAGCATGTGGCAATGATACGTCTCCAACGTATCGATAATTTCTTGTGTTCCATGCCACATTATTGATGTTATCTACATGTTTTATGCACACTTTATGTCATATTCGTGCATTTTCTGGAACTAACCTATTAACAAGATGCCGAAGTGCCGGTTCTCGTTTTCTGCTGTTTTTGGTTTCAGAAATCCTAGTAACGAAATATTCTCGGAATCGGACGAAATCAACGCCAAAGATCTTAGAATCCCCGGAAGCATCCGGAACACACGAGAGGGACCGGAGGGGGGCACGAGCCCACCAAACCATACCCTGGCGCGGCCTAGGGGTGGCCCGCGCCCCCTAGGGTTTGGCCAGCCCTTCGACCCCCGGCGCCGCCTCTCCGCCTATAAAAAGCCCCCGGATCAGAAAACCCGATACCAATTGACGAAACCCACGAAACCTGCCGGAGCCGCCGCCATCGCGAAGCCAAGATCCGGGGGACAGGATCTCCGTTCCGGCACGCTGCCGGAGCGGGGAAGTGCCCCCGGAAGGCTTCTCCATCGACACCGCTGCCATCTCCACCGCCATCTCCATCACCGCTGCTGCTCCCATGAGGAGGGAGTAGTTCTCCATCGAGGCTCGGGGCTGTACCGGTAGCTATGTGGTTCATCTCTCTCCTATGTGTGTCAATACAATAATCTCATGAGCTGCCTTACATGATTGAGATTCATATGATGATGCTTGTAATCTAGATGTCATTATGCTAGTCAAGTGAGTTTTACCTATGTGATCTCCGGAGACTCCTAGTCCCACGTGTGTAAAGGTGACGAGTGTGTGCACCGTGTGGGTCTCTTAGGCCATATTTCACAGAATACTTACTCATTGAATGGCATAGTGAGGTGCTTATTTATATCTCTTTATGATTGCAGCATGTTGTATCACAATTTATCTATGTGCTACTCTAGTGATGTGTTATTAAAGTAGTTTATTCCTCCTGCATGTGTGCAAAGGTGACAGTGCGTGCACCGTGTTAGTACTTGGTTTATGCTATGATCATGATCTCTTGTAGATTATGGAGTTAACTATTGCTATGATAATATTGATGTGATCTATTCCTCCTACATATGCATGAAGGTGACAGTATGCATGCTATGCTAGTACTTGGTTTAGTAGCGTTGATCTATCTTACACTAAAGGTTACTTAAACATGAGCATTATTGTGGAGCTTGTTAACTCCGGCATTGAGGGTTCGTGTAATCCTACGCAATATGTTCATCATCCAACAAAAGTGTAGAGTATGCATTTATCTATTCTGTTATGTGATCAATGTTGAGAGTGTCCACTAGTGAAAGTGTAATCCCTAGGCCTTGTTCCTAAATACTCGCTGAGTTACTACTGCTTGTTTACTACTGCTGCGTTACTACTGCTACGTTACTACTCGCTTGTTTACTCGTTTTATCTGCGTTACTACTCGCTGCAATACCACCACCATCAACTACACGCCAAGCACTTTTCTCGGCACCGTTGCTACTGCTCATACTTATTTATACCACCCGTATTTCACTATCTCTTCGCCGAACTAGTGCACCTATTAGGTGTGTTGGGGACACAAGAGACTTCTTGCTTTGTGGTTGCGGGGTTGCATGAGAGGGATATCTTTGACCTCTTCCTCCCCGAGTTCGATAAACCTTGGGTGATCCACTTAAGGGAAACTTGCTGCTCGTTCTACAAACCTCTGCTCTTGGAGGCCCAACACTCGTCTACAAGAATAGAAGCTCCCGTAGACATCAAGCACTTTTCCGGCGCCGTTGTCGGGGAGGAAAGGTAAAAGGCTCTCATACTACGGTCCCGGGTAAAGTATTTTTCCGGCGCCGTTGTGTGTGTGCTCAAAGCTATTTCCTTTAGATCCTGCAATTGCATCTTGTTGTTTCTTGTTTACACTAGTTTGGCATAATGTACAAGAGTGAGCTTCTTATTCTATTTCCTGATTTAAAACATGGATTGTTTGATGCGAAAATTAAAAAACCTATGAAATCTTATTTGCATGCTGGTAGTAATATTAGTATGAACGCTTTGAACACCATTGTTGATAATGATATAGAAAGTTCTAAGCTTGGGGAAGCTGGTTTGCATGATATTTTTAATCCCCCAAGCATTGAGGAGAAAATTTTCTTTGATGATATTTTGCCTCCTATTTCTGATGATGATAATGATAGTGGTCTTTTGGTGCCACTTACTGCTGAGAGTAAATTTTGTTGTGATTATACTATGCCTCCTACACTTGATGAGAATAATAATGATAGCTACTTTGTTGAATTTGCTCCCACTACCACTAATAAAATTGATTATGCCTATGTGGAGAGTAATAATTTTATGCATGAGACTCATGATAAGAATGCTTTATGTGATAGTTATATTGTTGAGTTTGCTCATGATGCTACTGAAAGTTATTATGAGAGAGGAAAATATGGTTGTAGAAATTTTCATGTTACTAAAATGCCTCTCTATGTGCTGAAATTTTTGAAGCTATACTTGTTTTATCTTCCTATGCTTGTTACTTTGCTCTTCATGAACTTGTTTATTTACAAGATTCCTATGCATAGGAAGCATGTTAGACTTAAATGTGTTTTGAATTTGCCTCTTGATGCTCTCTTTTGCTCCAAATACTATTTCTTGCGAGTGCATCATTAAAACTGCTGAGCCCATCTTAATGGCTAAAAAGAAAGAACTTCTTGGGAGATAACCCATGTGTTATTTTGCTACAGTACTTTATTTTATATTTGTGTCTTGGAAGTTGTTTACTACTGTAGCAACCTCTCCTTATCTTAGTTTTGTGTTTTGTTGTGCCAAGTAAAGTCTTTGATAGTAAAGTAAGTACTAGATTTGGATTACTGCGCAGAAACAGATTTCTTTGCTGTCACGAATCTGAGCCCACTGCCCTGCAGGAAGCTCAGAAAATTATGCCAATTTACGTGCATGATCCTCAGATATGTACGCAACTTTCATTCAATTTGAGCATTTTCATTTGAGCAAGTCTGGTGGCCTAATAAAATCCATCTTTACGGACTGTTCTGTTTTGACAGATTCTGCCTTTTATTGCGCATTGCCTCTTTTGCTATGTTGGATGAATTTCTTTGATCCATTAATGTCCAGTAGCTTTATGCAATGTCCAGAAGTGTTAAGAATGATTGTGTCACCTCTGAACATGTGAATTTTTATTGTCCACTAACCCTCTAACGAGTTGTTTCGAGTTTGGTGTGGAGGAAGTTTTCAAGGGTCAAGAGAGGAGGATGATATACTATGATCAAGGAGAGTGAAAGCTCTAAGCTTGGGGATGCACCCGGTGGTTCACCCCTGCATATATCAAGAAGACTCAAGCGTCTAAGCTTGGGGATGCCCAAGGCATCCCCTTCTTCATCGACAACATTATCGGGTTCCTCCCCTGAAACTATATTTTTATTCCATCACATCTTATGTGCTTTTTCTTGGAGCGTCTCGTTTGTTTGCTTTTGTTTTTGTTTTTGTTTGAATAAATTGGATTACATCATGCTTGTGTGGGAGAGAGACACGCTCCGCTGGTTCGTATGAACACATGTGTTCTTAGCTCATAATATTCATGGCGAAGTTTCCTCTTCGTTAAATTGTTATATGGTTGGAATTGGAAAATGATACATGTAGTAATTGCTATAATGTCTTGGGTAATGTGATACTTGGCAATTGTTGTGCTCATGTTTAAGCTCTTGCATCATATACTTTGCACCCATTAATGAAGAAATACATAGAGCATGCTAAAATTTGGTTTGCATAATTGGTCTCTCTAAGGTCTAGATAATTTCTAGTAAGGTGTTTGAACAACAAGGAAGACGATGTATAGTCTTATAATACTTGTAATATGTCTTTTATGTGAGTTTTGCTGTACTAGTTCATCCTTGTGTTTGCCTCAAACAACCTTGCTAGCCTAAACCTTGTATCGAGAGGGAATACTTCTCATGCATCCAAATACTTGAGCCAACACTATGCCATTTGTGTCCACCATACCTACCTACTACATGGTATTTCTCCGCCATTCCAAAGTAAATTGCTTGAGTGCTACCTTTAAACAATTCAAAATTTATTACCTCTTATTTGTGTCAATGTTTTATAGCTCATGAGGAAGTATGTGGTGTTTATCTTTCAATCTTGTTGGGCAACTTTCACCAATGGACTAGTGGCTTCATCCGCTTATCCAATAATTTTGCAAAAAGAGCTGGCAATGGGATTCCCAGTCCCAAATTAATTAACAAAAATAGACACTCCTCCATGGTATGTGATTGTTGGACGGCACCCGAAGGATTCGGTTAGCCATGGCTTGTGTAAGCAAAGGTTGGGAGGAGTGTCATCATAATAAAACTAAAATAAAAAGGCACTCCTTCATGGTATGAGATTGTTGGCAGGCACCCGAGGATTCGGTTAGCCATGGTTTGTGAAAGAAAGGTTGGAAGGAGTGCCACCCAAAAATAAAATAAAATGGGAGCCGCTCTTTGAAGGTTTGCCTGGCAAGGGGGTTAGAGTACCCGCTACCATTCGTTGACAACAACATACACCTCTCAAAACTTTATTTTTATGCTCTCTTTATGTTTTCAAAATCAAAGCTCTAGCACAAATATAGCAATCGATGCTTTTCCTCTATGAGGACCATTCTTTTACTTTTATTGTTGAGTCGAGTTCACCTATTTCTCTCCACCTCAAGAAGCAAACATTTGTGTGAACTGTGCATTGATTCTTACATATTTGCATATTGCATTTGTTATATTGCTTTGCATTGACAATTATCCATGAGATATACATGTTATAAGTTGAAAGCAACCGCTGAAACTTAATCTTCTTTTGTGTTGCTTCAATACCTTTACTTTGAATTATTGCTTTATGAGTTAACTCTTATGCAAGACTTATTGATGCTTGTCTTGAAGTGCTATTCATGAAAAGTCTTTGCTATATGATTCAGTTGTTTACCCATGTCATATACATTGTTTTGATCGCTGCATTCACTACATATGCTTTACAAATAGTATGATCAAGTTTATGATGGCATGTCACTCCAGAAATTATCTTTGTTATCGTTTTACCCGCTCGGGACGAGCGGAACTAAGCTTGGGGATGCCGATACGTCTCCAACGTATCGATAATTTCTTGTGTTCCATGCCACATTATTGATGTTATCTACATGTTTTATGCACACTTTATGTCATATTCGTGCATTTTCCGGAACTAACCTATTAACAAGATGCCGAAGTGCCGGTTCTCGTTTTCTCGCTGTTTTTGGTTTCGAAATCCTAGTAACGAAATATTCTCGGAATCGGACGAAATCAACGCCAAAGATCTTAGAATCCCCGGAAGCATCCGGAACACACGAGAGGGACCGGAGGGGGGCACAGGCCCACCACACCATACCCCGGCGCGGCCTAGGGGTGGCCCGCGCCCCTAGGGTTTGGCCAGCCCTTCGACCCCCGGCGCCGCCTCTCCGCCTATAAAAAGCCCCCGGATCAGAAAACCCGATACCAATTGACGAAACCCACGTAAACCTGCCGGAGCCGCCGCCATCGCGAAGCCAAGATCCGGGGGACAGGATCTCTGTTCCGGCACGCTGCCGGAGCGGGGAAGTGCCCCCGGAAGGCTTCTCCATCGACACCGCTGCCATCTCCACCGCCATCTCCATCACCGCTGCTGCTCCCATGAGGAGGGAGTAGTTCTCCATCGAGGCTCGGGGCTGTACCGGTAGCTATGTGGTTCATCTCTCTCCTATGTGTGTCAATACAATAATCTCATGAGCTGCCTTACATGATTGAGATTCATATGATGATGCTTGTAATCTAGATGTCATTATGCTAGTCAAGTGAGTTTTACCTATGTGATCTCCGGAGACTCCTAGTCCCACGTGTGTAAAGGTGACAGTGTGTGCACCGTGTGGGTCTCTTAGGCCATATTTCACAGAATACTTACTCATTGAATGGCATAGTGAGGTGCTTATTTATATCTCTTTATGATTGCAGCATGTTGTATCACAATTTATCTATGTGCTACTCTAGTGATGTGTTATTAAAGTAGTTTATTCCTCCCGCATGTGTGCAAAGGTGACAATGCGTGCACCGTGTTAGTACTTGGTTTATGCTATGATCATGATCTCTTGTAGATTATGGAGTTAACTATTGCTATGATAATATTGATGTGATCTATTCCTCCTACATATGCATGAAGGTGACAGTATGCATGCTATGCTAGTACTTGGTTTAGTAGCGTTGATCTATCTTACACTAAAGGTTACTTAAACATGAGCATTATTGTGGAGCTTGTTAACTCCGGCATTGAGGGTTCGTGTAATCCTACGCAATATGTTCATCATCCAACAAAAGTGTAGAGTATGCATTTATCTATTCTGTTATGTGATCAATGTTGAGAGTGTCCACTAGTGAAAGTGTAATCCCTAGGCCTTGTTCCTAAATACTGCTGAGTTACTACCGCTTGTTTACTACTGCTGCGTTACTATCGCTACGTTACTACTCGCTTGTTTATTGTTTTATCTGCGTTACTACTGCTGCAATACCACCACCATCAACTACACGCCAAGCACTTTTCTGGCACCGTTGCTACTGCTCATACTTATTTATACCACATGTATTTCACTATCTCTTCGCCGAACTAGTGCACCTATTAGGTGTGTTGGGGACACAAGAGACTTCTTGCTTTGTGGTTGCAGGGTTGCATGAGAGGGATATCTTTGACCTCTTCCTCCCCGAGTTCGATAAACCTTGGGTGATCCACTTAAGGGAAACTTGCTCGCTGTTCTACAAACCTCTCGCTCTTGGAGGCCCAACACTGTCTACAAGAATAGAAGCTCCCGTAGACATCAAGCACTTTTCACGGCGCCGTTGCCGGGGAGGAAAGGTAAAAGGCTCTCATACTACGGTCCCAGGTAAAGTATTTTTCTGGCGCCGTTGTGTGTGTGCTCAAAGCTATTTCCTTTAGATCCTGCAATTGCATCTTGTTGTTTCTTGTTTACACTAGTTTGGCATAATGTACAAGAGTGAGCTTCTTATTCTATTTCCTGATTTAAAACATGGATTGTTTGATGCGAAAATTAAAAAACCTATGAAATCTTATTTGCATGCTGGTAGTAATATTAGTATGAACGCTTTGAACACCATTGTTGATAATGATATAGAAAGTTCTAAGCTTGGGGAAGCTGGTTTGCATGATATTTTTAGTCCCCCAAGCATTGAGGAGAAAATTTTCTTTGATGATACTTTGCCTCCTATTTCTGATGATGATAATGATAGTGGTCTTTTGGTGCCACTTACTGCTGAGAGTAAATTTTGTTGTGATTATACTATGCCTCCTACACTTGATGAGAATAATAATGATAGCTACTTTGTTGAATTTGCTCCCACTACCACTAATAAAATTGATTATGCCTATGTGGAGAGTAATAATTTTATGCATGAGACTCATGATAAGAATGCTTTATGTGATAGTTATATTGTTGAGTTTGCTCATGATGCTACTGAAAGTTATTATGAGAGAGGAAAATATGGTTGTAGAAATTTTCATGTTACTAAAATGCCTCTCTATGTGCTGAAATTTTTGAAGCTATACTTGTTTTATCTTCCTATGCTTGTTACTTTGCTCTTCATGAACTTGTTTATTTACAAGATTCCTATGCATAGGAAGCATGTTAGACTTAAATGTGTTTTGAATTTGCCTCTTGATGCTCTCTTTTGCTCCAAATACTATTTCTTGCGAGTGCATCATTAAAACTCGCTGAGCCCATCTTAATGGCTAAAAAGAAAGAACTTCTTGGGAGATAACCCATGTGTTATTTTGCTACAGATACTTTATTTTATATTTGTGTCTTGGAAGTTGTTTACTACTGTAGCAACCTCTCCTTATCTTAGTTTTGTGTTTTGTTGTGCCAAGTAAAGTCTTTGATAGTAAAGTAAGTACTAGATTTGGATTACTGCGCAGAAACAGATTTCTTTGTTGTCACGAATCTGAGCCCACTGCCCTGCAGGAAGCTCAGAAAACTCAATACTAGATGTTATCTAGACTCTAGAGAAACCAAATATGCAAACCAAATTAGCAAGCTCTAAGTGTTTCTTCATTAATGGGTGCAAAGTATATGATGCAAGAGCTTAAACATGAGCACAATATTTGCCAAGTATCAAATTATCCAAGACATTTTAGAGTTACTACATGTAGTATTTTCCAATTCCAACCATATAACAATTTAACGAAGAAGAAACTTCGCCATGAATACTATGAGTAGAGCCTAAGGACATACTTGTCCATATGCTACAGCGGAGCGTGTCTCTTTCCCACAAAGTGAATGCTAGGATCCATTTTATTCAAACAAAACAAAAAAAAACAAACCGACGCTCCAAGCAAAGTGCATAAGATGTGACGGAATAAAAATATAGTTTCAGGGAGGAACCTGATAATGTTGTCGATGAAGAAGGGGATGCCTTGGGCATCCCCAAGCTTAGACGCTTGAGTCTTCTTATAATATGCAGGGGTGAACCACCGGGGCATCCCCAAGCTTAGAGCTTTCACTCTCCTTGATCATATTGTATCATACTCCTCTCTTGATCCTTGAAAACTTCCTCCACACCAAACTCGAAACAACTCATTAGAGGGTTAGTGCACAATAAAAATTAACATGTTCAGAGGTGACACAATCATTCTTAACACTTCGTACATTGCATAAAGCTACTGGACATTAATGGATCAAAGAAATTCATCCAACATAGCAAAAGAGGCAATGCGAAATAAAAGGCAGAACCTGTCAAAACAGAACAGTCCGTAAAGATGGATTTTATTAGGCCACCAGACTTGCTCAAATGAAAATGCCCAAATTTAATGAAAGTTGCGTACATATCTGAGGATCACTCACGTAAATTGTCTTAATTTTCTGAGTTACCTACAGAGAATTAGACCCAGATTCGTGACAGCAAAGAAATCTGTTTCTGCGCAGTAATCCAAATCTAGTATTTACTTTACTACCAAAGACTTTACTTGGCACAACAAAACATAAAACTAAGATAAGGAGAGGTTGCTACAGTAGTAAACAACTTCCAAGACTCAAATATAAAACAAAAATACTGTAGTAAAAACATGGGTTGTCTCCCATAAGCGCTTTTCTTTAACGCCTTTCAGCTAGGCGCAGAAAGTGTATCTCAAGTGTTATCGAGAGATGGAGCATTGATATCATAAGCTCCCCCATTTGTAGTGATACTAAGGGCTTTGTCAATTTTAGGCCTATAATAATATTTCTTTGGTTAGGCACTTTAGAGACATACATAAACTTTTGCTCCTTTCCCACATAAGCTTTCTCTCTAAACTGTAAAGATGAAAAGGTTGAACCCAAGGTTCCCATAGCTTTTTCAAGTTCGCCAATCCTATTAATTTGATTATCATGGTCAACACAAGTTCCTAGGACATTAATTCTTTCATCAATTCCTCCCAAGGATTTATCAAGTTTGTCAGTTTTATCAAGTAACATCTCCAACTTAGTTTCAACACTAAAAAATTTCTCTATGGTTTCCAATTTTTTCATAACTTCCTCAAGGGAGGTTTCAATTTTAGTTTCATTAACAGGTGGTGTTCCAAATAAACTCTCAATAATGCAACTAGCTTCTAAAGCGGGAGCGCCTAGGAAGTTACCTCCTGCGAGACAATCAAGAACATATCTATTCCAGCTAGAGATACCAACATAAAAATTCCTGAGTAGGATAGTGGTGGAGTGTTTCTTAGTGCACCTATTATGGGCATCACTAATTCTATACCAAGCATCTTTTAAACATTCTCCCCCTTGTTGCTTAAATGAACGAACTTCAACTTCAGGATTACTCATTTTAGCAGTAGTAAATAAAACAAACTAGATAAAGTAAATGCAAGTAACTAATTTTTTTTGTGTTTTTGATATAGAGTGCAAGACAGTAAATAAGGTAAAACTAGCAACTAATTTTTTTTTTGTTTTGATATAATGCAGCAAACAAAGTAGTAAATAAAATAAAGCAAGACAAAAACAAAGTAAAGAGGTTGGGAAGTGGAGACTCTCCTTGCAGCGTGTCTTGATCTCCCCGGCAACGGCGCCAGAAAATATGCTTGATGGCGTGTATTTCACACGTTCGTTGGGAACCCCAAGAGGAAGGTATGATGCGCACAGCAGCAAGTTTTCCCTCGGAAAGAAACCAAGGTTTATCGAACCAGGAGGAGCCAAGAAGCACGTTGAAGGTTGATGGCGGCGGGATGTAGTGCGGCGCAACACCAGAGATTCCGGCGCCAACGTGGAACCTGCACAACACAACCAAAGTACTTTGCCCCAACGAAACAGTGAGGTTGTCAATCTCACCGGCTTGCTGTAACAAAGGATTAACCGTATTGTGTGGAAGATGATTGTTTGCAAGAAAAAACAAGTATTGCAGCAGATTTGTATTTCAGTATTAAAGAATGGACCGGGGTCCACAGTTCACTAGAGGTGTCTCTCCCATAAGATTAAAGCATGTTGGGTGAACAAATTACAGTCGGGCAATTGACAAATAGAGAGGGCATAACAATGCACATACATGTCATGATAAGTACAGTGAGATTTAATTGGGCATTACGACAAAGTACATAGACCGCCATCCAACCGCATCTATGCCTAAAAAGTCCACCTTCGAGGTTATCATCCGAACCCCTTCCAGTATTAAGTTGCTAACAACGAGACAATTGCATTAAGTATGGTGCGTAATGTAATCAATAACTACATCCTCGGACATAGCATCAATGTTTTATCCCTAGTGGCAACAAGCACAACACAACCTTAGGGGTTTCGTCACTCCCCGGATATCAATGCAGGCATGAACCCACTATCGAGCATAAATACTCCCTCTTGGAGTTACTAGCATCAACTTGGCCAGAGCCTCTACTAATAACGGAGAGCATGCAAGATCATAAACAACACATAGGTAATAACTTGATAATTAACATAACATGGTATTCTCTATCCATCGGATCCCGACAAACACAACATATAGCATTACAGATAGATGATCTTGATCATGTTAGGCAGCTCACAAGATCCAACAATGAAGCACAATGAGGAGAAGACAACCATCTAGCTACTGCTATGGACCCATAGTCCAGGGGTGAACTACTCACTCATCACTCCGGAGGCGACCATGGCGGTGTAGAGTCCTCCGGGAGATGAATCCCCTCTCCGGCAGGGTGCCGGAGGAGATCTCCGGAATCCCCCGAGATGGGATTGGCGGCGGCGGCGTCTCGTAAGGTTTTCCGTATCGTGGTTCTTCGCATCGTGGGTTTCGCGACGGAGGCTTTAAGTAGGCGGAAGGGCAACGTGGGGGCCACACGAGGGCCCCACACCACAGGTCGGCGCGGCCAAGGCCTCGGGCCGCGCCGCCCTATGGTGGCGGCCCCTCGTGGCCCCACTTCGACTCCTCTTCGGTCTTCCGGAAGCTTCGTGGCAAAATAGGACCCCGGGTTTTGATTTCGTCCAATTCCGAGAATATTTCGTTACTAGGATTCCTGAAACCAAAAACAACGAAAACAAGCAATCGGCTCTTCGGCATCTTGTTAATAGGTTAGTTCCAGAAAATGCACGAATATGACATAAAGTGTGCATAAAACATGTAGATATCATCAATAATGTGGCATGGAACATAAGAAATTATCGATACGTCGGAGATGTATCACCCCTCTCTCCGCCAGTAGCATCGCCACGACGCCAGCAACACGCCAGACACGACCACTCCCTCTCCCCTGCCTTGTCGCCGTCGTCCTCGTCGACGTCATCCGCCAAGGTACTGCCAGTACACGAGCATGACGCTGACGCCACCATCCATCTTTTTTTGTGCTATCAAGCGCGTCGTGATCGCCATGACGTAGAGAAGAGAGCAGTGTCCCCGCCCATGCCTTGGAGCCACTGTACCGCCGTCGCCATGGTCGACCTGCCAGTGCGCCTCGGGACCTCGATGCCGCTATAATATAGCGCTCCCCCGTGCTCAAACCTCACACCCTTCGCTTTCTCTCCTCCCACTGACCCTCCTCGAGCATTCCCCAGTCTCAATTTAGCCCGTAGCTCACCAATTCGTCGCCGGAGTGCCGCGGAGCCGCCGTAGACGAAGACGAAGCTAGGAGCCACCCCAGGAGACGCCGCCGGTACCAGGAGCTCCGCCGTCATCGACAACCTCGCCGCATCACCTCGCCGATGATCGCCGGACCTCCAATGAGTCGCCGACCCCGTACGCTCGCTGCCAGTAGGGTTGCCTCTCGTCGGAGACAACGATGACCCTCCGCTGTTGGATCTCGATCTAATCCTGCGGCTGAGTTTAAAACATACCGTTTCGGTGTTGAGTAGTCGCTGACGAGTGGGTCCCCTTGTTAGTTCGCCCGCGCGTGCGAGACACGCAGCTGGGCCGGCCCATCTCTTTTTCTCTCTCTGGCCCAGTTACGTTTCCCGCCGAAGCCCAAGGATTTGAATTCCGTTTTTCAGTTTAAACCAGATTTCAATACTAGTACTTTTCTAGAATTTGAATAAAACAAAATCCACAAATCAAATTTGAATGAATCAAATTTTGTGTGAAAGTATATGATATTACCTAGCAAACCCCACTGGTCTCAAATCCTAGTTCATTATAGATCACCTACAATGAAAATAACAAGGCAGTACCTTTTCAAAATTCAAACATTTATTAAAAATCAACCATATTGAATTTTGATGTGATTCCAATTCTCATAATTCACATTTCAAAAACTCTAATTGATTATGCAAAAATATGACATAGTTGTTTCATATGATCATGGGCTAGATTCAAAAAATGGCTATGTAGCCATTTCTAGATCATTTAAACTATTCCAAATTTAGTATTTCAAATCTATGAGGGTAGCACCTCATTTAAATCATTTTACCAAGTAATGTGATGTGAGGTGATGAATTTAGTTACATGGCCTCGATCATATTTGCTTATTTGAGGATATTAAATCTTAGTAATGTTAATAAGAGGAAATTATTTTCCTAACTCTAATTAAGTGAAAACCCTAGTGTTATGTGGAGTGATGATTGTGATGATGCTACATCATATTGAGTGAGCCATTAAGGCTAAATAGTATCCCTAAGTATTGGTTGGTGATTGTTACCTCGTATCCGTTTATAGACGCTAGTATCGAAGGCTACAAGGAGGAGGAGGTCTTCTACGAAGAAGAAGAAGAACACTTTGATCAATACACCAACCAAGGCAAGCTCTACTAATACCAAGCTACTAGTGCAAGATACCATGGCACTAGTATTGTTGTTTAAAGTTTTACCTTTCCAAGTCCAAGTTTTTATCTTACAAGCTTTTGCTTTGTCTACCAAGTCTTACTTGTTGAAGTTAATTCTTGTCTAAGTATAGAGTACCACAAGAGAGTCAAACTTAGCCGTGAGAGAAAAAATGTAGTTAGCACCCCTCATGATTAGTGGCTAGTGGTAAAACTAAAATTGACTACTCTAGATGGGAACTGGTGAAACAAATGACTTTGGAAACCTTCGGATGATGAATCATTCTATTGAAAGTTTTGAAGGTGAATATGACTTTTGAATGACATGGTGAATTTTGATAAAATTTGATGGTTGGGTTCGGATGCGATACCATTCCAATTTTAGATTACCCCCACAATACCTGATTATGGGTAAGGCTTTAGCTGGAAATTTATGTATCTTAGTATGGTTCCCTCTGAACAAGCATCGTAGAGGTTATGCTGAGGCTGCCTCCGTTGAAAGTGAAATGACGTGAAAAAGAGTTGAATATCCTACCCAAGCCCTGTGCAGTTCCTAGGATGGCAGTTGCTATCACTAGGAAGCCAAGCTCATAGGGGAGGTGCCTATACTACGGTATGTAAGTGAAAGGTTAATGGTTGATGATCTGCATACTGAGTTATGATAATTCAGGGCTATCCCTGACGGATATAATCAAAAGTTGTGGCACAAGAGTACGACCTCTGCAGAGTGTTAAACTATTCGAATAGCCGCGTCCGCGGTCATGGACAGTTGGAAAGGCCATACTGTTCCGTCATCAGAACTTTTCAAAATATGACTCGTGACTTGTGACTTTGACTTGACTACCAGCAAGTTGCGGGGATGACACTAATGTTTCCACTTGAGTAATTTTTGACAAATAAAGAGTCTTTGACTGTTAAAGTGTTTATGAAATAAACTAGCTTTGTGCAAATAAACCTAGAAGCTTAGAACCATGATTAGAGCTACTAGTACTTCTATTAGTGATAGTTTGCGAGTACTTTAAAAGTACTCATGGCTTTGTCCCTGGCTATTGAAATGGCCAGACTATGAAGAGGAGCACCACTACCAGGAAGATGGACAGCAGGACGTCTTTGATAACTAGGACTACCTCCTGACGTCAAGCGTTGCATGTGGAACAGATGGACCGCTACTATGTTTCTTCCGCTATGTGTTATGTAATTGATCCTTGGATCAACTGTTGTTTTAAGACTTGGATCAGGAGATCCTTTGTTGTAAGACGATTATGGTTTGTAATGAATGATGTTCTGTGATATCAATCTATTATGTCTCGCAAAAACAATATTCCTGGGATTGCGATGTATGGCATAATAGGCATCTGGACTTAAAAAATCCGGGTGTTGACACTTAGCCAATGAGAGACATCCGAAAAACGTATTCATTCTCTGATACAAGATGAAGGGCTGATTGAAGGTCCTGAGCAACTTAAATCCTACATTACGAATTATTACAAAGATCTGTTTGGTCCTCCGGAGGAAAGTTCCTTTTCTTTAAACGAGGAGTTATTCAGAGGAAGAAGTTCAGAAGGCAATTTTCCAAATGGAATGTAACAAAGCACCGGGTCCAGATGGTTTTCCAGTTGAGTTTTATCAAACTTTCTGGGATACTATAAAAGTGGATCTTCTAGATTTGTTCAGTGCTTTGCATATGGGACAACTAGAATTATTTCGTCTAAATTTTGGTGAAGTAAATTTTGTTACCGAAAGTTAATGACGCAGAAAGGATTCAACAATATAGACCTATTTACCTATTAAACGTAAGTTTCAAAATTTTCACGAAAGTGGCCACCATTAGACTAAATACGGTCGCGGATCATGTAGTTCATCCATCACAGACCGCTTTCATGCAAGGAAGAAATATCCTAGATGGAGTGGTTCTGCATGAGACGGTACATGAGATGCATACCAAGAAATTACATGGGGTTATTTTAAAATTAGATTTTGAGAAGGCGTATGATAAGGTCAAGTGGTCTTTCCTTCAGCAGACGCTAAGGATGAAAGGTTTTTCTCCTGAATGGCGTGCCCTGATCAATGATTTTGTGTATGGAGGAAGTGTGGGAATCCGGGTTAATGATGATACCGGACACTACTTCCAGAAACGAAAAGGGTTACGCCAAGGCGATCCGTTGTCACAAATGTTGTTCAACATTGTCGCGGATATGCTAGCTATCCTGATAGAGCGGGGCAAATCTGATGGTCAAATTGAAGGTGTGATAACACATCTGGTTGATGGCGGTTGATACGTCCGAAACGTATCTATAATTTTTGATTGTTTCATGTTAATATTATGCTTTTGGCACTTGTTTTTGTATTAAGTTTATGATTTATTTGGACTAACCTATTAATAGTTGCAAAAGTGCACAATGTTCTTGTTTTACACTTTGATGTGTAGAAATTATCAAGAATACAAGAGGAAACCTTGTTGGAGTCGAATTGGAACTTTGCTGAAATCTGTCCCAGAACTGTTTTCGGAGATTGTCTGTTTGACCCTCGAAAATGACCTCCAACGGAGTTGGGCCTGAAGAGAAAGTTGTAGATAATTTTCTGCTAAACGTTCTAGAGTTAAAATTCGGTCCAATCAGAGTCCGTATGCGGCCTGTAGGCCCGTTTTGGTGGAACCCTAAAAGGGGGTGACGGAAATCCGAGAAGCTATATAAAGGGAGGAAACCTAACTCGTGGAGGACACCTCCACCCACGAATTTCAGCCACCAAAAGCCACGTTTTTGCCTCCCCCATGGATCCCATCTCCATGGGGGAGGGCTCCCTTGAAGCCATGAAGGAGAGAGGCTAAGGGGCGGCGCTCCCCAACCTTGCCGGCGGCGGGGAAAGGAGTTCCCCGCGCCGCCGGCGCCGCCGCCGCCCTTGCGCCACCGCGCTGCCCTATCCGACGTCTTCACCGCCATCTCCATCACCATCTCCTCCTTGTATTCAGTGGTTCATCCTCTCATAAACCTCTGTACCGTCCTATGTAAACATGGTGTTTGATGCTATAATATTCATTCTATGATCTATGTCATGTTTATGTAGTATATTTGTCTTTTGATTGCTTTGTTGAATGTCTATTGTTCATTAGAGTTGTATGTTGATATGGTATTGTCCTTTGGTGTCCATTATACTTGTGCGCGCATGGATCAACACCATAGAGTTAGTAGTATGTGCAAAGGAAGGGGGTAGTCCTGTCGGAGTGACAGAAACCTGAGGGCTCAAACCGGTTAGTTGCATGTATGGGAGTAAGAGGACCACAAACTTAAGGCTATGGTTGGGGAAACCTTAATGCATTGTTAGTATTTACGGATGTTTGCTAACAATCCAATCATATAGTACTTGTAATCCCAAGTAGTGGAACGCTTGTATATTTAGCCTCTCCCACGTTGAAAACTACATCAAAGACAATGAACTAAATGTTTTCACTAATTAATCTTGGACAAAGCCACCACAATTACCACCACTTTTCCACACTCATGGTACTGTTAGTATATGGTTACTTACTGTACTTTATTGCTGCAGCACTAACATTTACTTTCATGTATTTATTATCTTGCAAAGCTATCTCTCATACTCGTATTGTCACTGTAGTTTTATTTCCTAGATGAAGCAAACGCTTAGTGCGCGTAGAGTTGTATCAGTGGTTGATAGAACTTGAGAGAGTACTTATCCTACCTTTAGCTCCTCGTTGGGTTCGATACTCTTACTTATCGGAAAGGCTACACGCGATCCCCTATACTTGTGGGTTATCAGCGGTCTGCCAATCCTTCAATATGCCGATGATACAATTATGTTTATGGATCATGATCTTGAAAAAGCTCGCAACCTAAAACTAATTTTAGCGGCATTCGAGCAGTTGTCGGGGTTAAAACTCAATTTTCATAAAAGTGAATTGTTCTGTTTCGGGGATGCCCAAAATGATACGGCTCTATATGCAGAGCTGTTCGGTTCCAGGCAAGACCAATTTCCTATTCTATATTTGGGTATCCCTATTCATTAAAGGAGACTCACAATCGCTGAATGGAAAATAGTGGAGGAAAATTGTTGTCCCTGGGAGGAAGATTGGTACTCATTAATTCGGTACTCACTAATATGGTACTGTATATGCTATCATTCTTCATCGTACCAAAAGGAATCCTTCATAAACTCGATTATTATCGATCCAAATTCTTTTGGCAAGGGGGCAGCGAGAAAAAGAAATATTGACTGGTTAAATGGAGTATAGTTTGTAGTCCCAAAGATCAAGGAGGGCTTGGAGTTCATGACTTGGAAGTCAAGAAAGCCCTGCTAGGTAAATGGTTGTTCAAGCTTCTTACCGAAGATGGGATATGGCAAACTATTCTTAGGAGAAAGTATATCGGCTAAAAGGCACTATCCCAAGTGGTTTGGAAACCAGGGGATTCGCACTTCTGGGCAGGTCTCATGGCGCCAAAGAAATTCTTTATCCGCCATGGTACATTCTCAATCAAAAATGGAGCACAGATACAGTTCTGGGAAGACATTTAGCTAGGCAATGCACCCTTATGTGAACAGTATCCCGCCCTGTATAGTATTGTCCATCGCAGAAGTGATACCATTGCCACGATAATAGCTACCTCACCTCCAAATGTGACGTTTAGACGGGTCTTACTTGAGCAAAAGCTAACGGCATGGAATTCCCTAATGCAAAGGCTGGGAGATATACAACTATCACCTGAGCCGGGTGAATTTAGGTGAAATCTACATGTAGATGGCACTTTCTCGGTAAAATCACTATACAATGCGATACTTTATTCTGACATACCAGTTGATAATAATAAGACAATTTGGAAGATGAAAATATCAATAAAAATTAAAATATTTGGATGGTATCTTCGTCGGGGGGTTATCCTCACCAAGGACAATCTTGTTAAGCGAAACTGGCATGGAAGTACTCGGTGTGTTTTCTGTCACTATGACGACACTATTAGACACATCTTCTTCCAGTGCCGATTTGCGAAATCTATATGATCAATCATCCAAATAGCGTCTAGCCTGTATCCTCCGACTAGTGTGGCCAATGTCTTTGGTAATTGGCTACATGGTATCGATCCAAGGTTTAAGTTGCTTCTTAGGGTGGGAGCGCTTGCAGTCATCTGGGCGCTTTGGTTAAGTAGAAATGACAAGATTTTTAATAATAAAAAATTCTCTAATTTGCAGGTTGTTTACTGATGTATAGGTATTCTCCGTTTGTGGTTACCTCTTCAGCGAGTGGAGAACCGAGACCTGTTTACCGAGGTCTGTACACGGTTGGAGGCTACAACGAGAGATACTTTTTTCCTACATGGGTGGCAGCATAGTCTACGGATTGAAGCTCCACCCACACCTTAGGCGTCTTATGATTCATCGCCTCGATATGTAATTCGCCTAGTTTTAATTTTCAAACTTTTGACTCGAGACATATAAACGACTGTGTGCATCCTGATTATGCAGAGACTGGGTGTAATTGCTTTCCAAAAGTAATAAAGTAATTGGTTAATCCTGAAGCCACAGGGGTAGGCTATATGGCACATTGAATCGATAATATATGTACCATGGTGCAGCCCCCATGGTGCAGTGCATGCATGATGTGTACTCCACGGATAGGAGCCGGAGGAAACTGCGTGGAAATCTCCAAACGAAGTGCTCCAATGCATGTCGTGCGTCAATCGACCTCGACCTCGATCGTCCTGGCTATAAATTCGTCAACTTATCCCCCGAGTACTCCCCGTGTTCCATGCTCACACGTACGAGAGCATAATATATGGCGCTCACTCACCTCCTCCTGATCGGCGCGGCGCAGTTACTTGCCTTGTTCACCGGTTCAGGTAATCAGTCCGGGAATAAACTGAAGCTCTAAGCTCCATCAGACTACATAGAGTTCTACTACGTATTTATCTCTTTTGTACCGTTATGATTGATTCATACCGTTGGACGGCGGTGTGAATCATATCTATGCAGAGGACATGTGTAATGCTTAAGATTTTTAAATAATAAAATATCTTTTATTGAAAAAGCCCGTGTATATATAGTTAGTAGCTGACAAATAAAGGGATATCTCTGACAGAGGCCGGCGCTGTGGGCGTGTGCTACGGGATGGTGGGTAGCAACCTGATGCAACCGCCGGCTGTGGTGCAGCTGCTGAAGAATAATGGCATCACAATGGTGCGGCTGTACGACGCCGACGCCGGAGCGCTCGGCGCGCTGGCCAACACCGGCATCAAGGTTGGTGTGTCTTTACCGAACCAAAATCTGGCGGATGCGGCTGGAGGAATGTCGTATGCGCTGCAGTGGGTGCGGAGCAACGTGAAGGCGTACCCGAACACGCTGATCGACACCGTTGCCGTCGGGAACGAGGTGTTCGACCAGGCACCCGAGCTGACCCCTCAGCTCCTCCCGGCCATGAAGAACATCCAGGCCGCGCTGGCCAGCGTGGGGCTGGCGGACGCCGTCAAGGTCACGACGCCGATCGCGTTCGACGCTCTCAAGGAGTCTTCCCCGCCGTCGAAAGGCGAGTTCAAGGACAACATCGCGCAGTCGGTGATGAGCCCCATGATCGACTTCCTGGACCGGACCGGCTCACACCTCTCCTTCAACATCTACCCCTACTTCGCCTACAGGGACCATCCGGAGCTCATCTCCCTTGACTACCTACTGTTCCGCCCCAACAACGGGTTCTACGACCAGGTCACCGGCCTCACCTACTACAACTTGTTCGATGCTATGGTCGATGCCGTTTTCCATGCCGTGGAGAAGCTGAGCAGCTCCAGCGAGCATGCTCGAGGTAGGATGCTTAGAGGTGGTCGCACGAAAATATCTTGTTTAGAATGTGGGTTTCCGAGCAAAGGTAAAATAGGGCCGCCTGTGAAGCACCAGGGCGCCTACCCAGCTGATTATTTAGGGGGGCAGAAAAAGAGTGCGGCGGCGGCCACCACCGCGAACGCCCAAACCTACAACTCTAACCTCATCAGCAAGGTTCTCAGAGGCACCGGCACGCCTTACAAGCCTGACGCCGACATCTCCGTCTACATCTTCTCCTTGTTCAACGAGAATCTCAAGACCGGCGACGAGGAGGAGCGCAACTTCGGACTGTTCTACCCCGACGGCACGCCCGTGTATAAGGTCGACTTCGGCCACCCTGGTCCGTCTCCTGCTACCCCTACACCCGCGGGGCCTAGCTGGTGCACGGCCAACGCGGGTGTCGGGGACAAGCGGCTCCAGGATGCCCTCGACTACGCGTGCGGCCACGGGGCGGACTGTAGCCCCATCCAGCCCGGCAAACCCTGCTACCAGCCCAACACCAAGGTCGCGCACGCGTCCTACGCATTCAACGACTACTACCAGAGGAAGGGCCGTGCCAGCGGCACATGTGACTTCGCTGGAGCCGCTTCGATTGTCTACAGCAAGCCAGGAGGTACGTATTACTGCTACTTGTAATCATATATATCATATATGTATAGGCACCTCACGGTGTGGAAGATAATATATATGTATAGGCACCTGCGACGGGAACGCGGCGAGCTGGTGTGTGGCGAACGCGGCCGCAGGAGACAAGCGCCTTCAGGACGCGCTGGACTACGCCTGCGGTCATGGCGCCGACTGCAGTGCCATCCAGACCGGTGGTCGCTGCTTCGATCCCAATACCAAGGTGGCGCACGCGTCCTATGCATTCAACGACTACTACCATCGCAACGGCAGGTCCGATCAATCGTGTGACTTCGCTGGCTGCGGCTCCGTCGTCCACCAGCAACCTAGTGAGTAGACTATACCCTCGATCGCTCCTAGTGTCACCCGCGAAATTCGCTACTCTTCCGTCTTCTGAATTTGATCTAATGCTCAGTATTCAACTGTTGGCAGAGTTTGGCAACTGCGCCCTGTGATGGATGGACCATATATACCACAAGACACGTACGTACGAGACCGCCATGCAGCTCGGCCAAGGCTAATATAACTAAATAAACCAGCTGCCTCCTTTCAAAAACCCCTAGTTTTGCAATAAAATCCATGTACTTTCAAATCTGGTGCACATCTATAATCGAATACGATGCATAGTTGTACTGGATTGTTACGAATTTTAATTTCTTGATTGATCTATACAAGATTGAGTTTGCACTTACAATCCTCATACAACGATAAAGGAAGAGGTTTAGTAGAAATGTCAGCAACTTGATTCTTAGAGGAGATGAAGCGGATCTGCAGTTGATTTTGACAAACACGTTCACTATGCTTTGTCCTTGCGTGAAAGAATAGGTTCGACGATATATATGTTGTACCAATATTATCACACCATAACACTGGAGGATAAACTTGAGTCACATCCAGTTCTTGGAACAAAGACTGTACCCATACAAGCTCTGTCGTAGCATTAGCAAGAGCTTTATAATCAGACTTACTACTTGATCTTAACATAGTACACTGCTTACGAGCACTCCAGGCGATCAAATTCACTCCATAAAAGATAGCATATCCTCTCGTGAATCGCCTATCATCAATACTACCAGCCCAATCTACATGTGAGAAACCTGAAAGCAGTGTAGATAAGGAGGATATATTGAAGCTGCAGCCTATAGTCAAAACTCAAAAAAAAATGCCTGACAACAAAGGTCCTTCACAGAGAAATCACACCGGAGTTGGCTGACCAATCTGGAAATAACAGCTGCAGTAGAATAGAGAACAATCTTATCATCAACGTATACCAGAATGTAGATAGTGACATCTCAACGCTGAAGGATGAACAATGATGTGCAAGGTGAGAAACCCAAGGAGCCTACTTCAGATCAGGTTTGCTAAAATCAGTAAAACCAGGGGGCTTGCGCAAGTAAACCTGCTCATCAAGAAAGCCATTAAGGAAGTTATTCTGAACATCAAGCTGACGGATATGCCACATGTGAGAAAGAACCATAGAGAGCGACGATCGAATAGTCGCTGGCTTCACCACATGACTGAAAATTTCATCAGAATCTAGACCATATCGCTGTTTATATCCTTTAGCAACTAGGAATGCCTTGTATCGCTCAATGAAACCATCTGCATGAAGTTTAACTTTAAAAATCCAGATAGATTCAATTAAATTAACATCAGGAGCAGGAGGTACTAGTTGCCCACGTACCATTAGCCGAGACAGCGAAGAACTCACCCTGCAGAGCTGTGCGTAAATGAGGAACGCGTAGAACCTCTTTATAATCACGAGGAGTATGGGTGATTTTAGATTCTGCACTAGTAGGGAAAACGATATAGAGGGACGCTCACTGGCAGCGCACCGGTCTAAAAGCACGCGGCTGGTATTAGTTGTCGGGACGCTCACACAATTGGTATGCGCATGCTGGTAGTGCAGCAGAGAGTAGCGCACATGACTAGTAAGTGGGCCCTTGATGCAATCAGGTCCAGAAAGTACCCGCATCAAGCGCTAATGGAGGCACGCGACTGCTATGTCACTTTGCTTGCACACTTGCACTATATTGGGCTTACAGGTGCAGGTAGTGTGTCCTATCTTAGAGATGGCCATGTGTTATGTCATCTAGTTTTAAGGAAGATTAACAAACATGAATTTTGATATATCATGCAAAATGACCTCATGTTTCGTTAAAATGGCTTTTCTGGTTGCATACGACCTACGATGAAAAAGATTTTTTATATGAAAATATATCTACACCAAATTTTACATTCGATTTCACTGTTTAGCAATTTTTTAGATTCCAAAAAATCAAAAATGAAAATAGTGTTTTTTAATTTTAGATTTTGTGCAAAACAATTTCAAATTTGAAAATATCATTTTTTCGCTTTCCCACTACTTCACCCTCTTTTCCTCATCCTCTTCCATTTCTCCACCTTGTTCCTTCCTTCTCTTCCACTTCTCCACCCTCATTCTCTTCCATTTCTTCACCTTCTCCACTCCTCCTCTTCCCCATCTCCACCTTCTTTCCCTCCGCCTCTTTCACTTCTCCACCATATCCTCTCCGGCAATTGCGACCATCCATCTCCTCCCGACGACGGCGACCACCTTCCCTCCTCTCCGGCAACTACAATCCACCTCCTCCCTGGCAACGGTGACCACCTCCACCCCCGACGATGGCGACCACCTCCTCCCCTGACGACATCAACCATCTCCTCTCTGATGAAGGGCCACCTCCGACGCCCTGCTCTAGCAACCTTCTCCTCTCTTAGATCTCGTCAATGCCAAGGACTCGATTGCTTTCTTTTGGTCTTTAGGGTGTTTTGTGAATAATCATGTGGATAGCTAGGCGCTCGTCCCAGCTTTATTTTGAATTGTAAAAAATAATACTGGTAGCGGACCGGATGGCTAGTAGGATCTTACCACTGGCAAGGTACCACTAGAAGGCAGGGCCCGCGACCCATAGACAAATTTGGCACGCGGCTGGTAGGATATTCTGTACTAGTGTTGCATGCACTGCAAGAACATAACTCCAAGCCATTTTGCTATCAATACAAATTTTTGATTGTTGAATGCCACGACAGAGGCTCGTGACTGGGCCAATTGGCGGTGTAGATGATAGCACAACAAAAGATGCTGCATTTGGAGCCACCGCAGCCGACGAAGCTATCACATCAGGTGAGGCAGCAGAGGCAGACGACACCGGTCTTCTGTTGTCAGAGGAAGCATGAGATAGAGGGCTATTGTACCGACCCACCTGAAGTTGCATGTAAGTGACTAGTTGTTTCAGTTGGCCTATGTTATAATCATTTCTATTTATGTATAATATTCTCACATTGAAGAACATTTTGAATTGTATTTTTAAAATTCTTTGAGCAGCTTCTACTTTTAGGGGAGAAGCCGTATCACCTTCAATGTGTTCCAAGTCGATGGTGATGCTACTATACCCATGCACGGTATATCAGATATCCTTGCAAGACCCATGCACGGTATATCAGATATCCTTGCAGGGTACATCATCATCGCGGAGATGAAGACGTAACCAAGAAAAGCCACACATTATCTTATTTTTTTTACCTACCAGTAAAATAGGTAATGCTATCTATAGACACGATGTATCAAACGTGTACTGAAATATAATTGAGATTTGGTATCATACTTCCACGAGTGTTAAGCTGAGCACACATGTGCGGCGAGTACTACTGGTTCGTGTTCAAAATAAGATGAACACACACTACTAGGAAACAGCTAATCAGTGGCCCACCACATATGGCCATCAGTGGCTCAACAGTGTGCGCCACTTCGATCATGCCACTGCTAATAGTTAGTAGTAACGCACTCGTGGTGCACCATTGGTATTCCAAGTACCAATGGCGCATCGTGGGGTGCGCCACTGCTAATCTGTCTAGCAGTGGCACACTACCACATGCTCCACTAGTAGGCTGTATATGCGCCAGTGCTAAATTCGTAGGGTGCACCACTGCTGCATTTGTATGGTGCGCCACTGCTCAATCTTTAAACTAAAAAATAAAATAGGCCACATGGGCCTTGTTGTTGTGCCAGGCGGTGGACCTGTGTTGCATTGATATTAAAAACCACGTTTAGTTTATTATCAATTAGAGTTATTATAGGATCTAAATGAAAAATTACAACCAAAATTTCTAAACATTGCAACTAGGATATAAAAAATATAAAAAAGCAATCTGGTCCATATTTTCTCCGGTCTCGATCTGGTCGAAACCGGTGAGCCGCCATCTGGTCGATGCCGGCGAGCCGCCATCTGGTCGACGCCGGCGAGCCGCGCCTCGATTTGGTAGCGGCGGTGGCTCCCTCGGACATGGTGGAGCGGGCAGACGTGGTGTCACCTTTGGCGGAGAACGTGGAGGCAAGATGCGCCTAGAAGTTACTGGTGCACAGGAGGGACGGGCCGAGGGGGGAGGAGACCAGCCACGGAGGAGAACGCGAGGAGGCCAAGCCCGCGGCAGAGCTTCTGCGACGGGAAGGAGTCGAGGAGCCCGTAGACGTTGGCAAGGAGGGAGTGCACCAACAGTTTGAGTCGTGGTAGCGCGGTAGGGAGCGGGTTGAGGGCGAGCAACGCGCTCGAGATGGGCCTTGGTTTTGGCGAGTCCCTTGGAGCGGGCGAGCAACAGGCCGGCGAGGCACAGCCGTGCGCGGGCCTCAGCAAGCGGGAGGAGCGAGGCGGCGTGCGCCGGACTGAGCGCCGACTCCAGGCATGCCTCCGCGGTGGAGAAGTCGCGCCGGCGCTCGGCCTCGTACGCTAGTGCAAGGAGCCCATCCGAAGGTTTGGGGAATGGTGGCGCCAAAGGTGAGGCTCGTGGAGGATCTCAGGCGGTCTGGAACTGGAGGTGTGGGTGTGGCGTCGAAGAGGGAGATAGGGATAAGATATGGTGTGGCACTTGGGGAAGAGATATGGATGATGGAGAGAGAGAAGTGTGTGGGTTAGGTGGTGGGTGGGGTAGGTGCGTGGAGGTGTGGGGAAATGGTCACGTGGGGTGAGGGGGCTGATATGTCCAAAACGTATCCACTTTCCCGAACACTTTTGCTGTTGTGTTCCCTCTTATTTGTGTGTTTTGAATAAAACTAACACACACTAACATTGTTTTCAGCGGAATTGCCCTGGTGTCTCGTTTTTGTGCAGTAATCCAACTTTTAGGAAAATTCCCAGAAAATATCGCAAAGTCCCTATTTTACGCGAAGAATGACGGAGCCAAAAGACGAGACGAAGAAGAGCCGCGAGGGGCCCACACAAGGCCTAGGAGTGGGCCAGTCCTGGCCACGCCTAGGGGTGGTGAGGCCGCCTCGGGCACCCCCTCGACCTCTCCTCCTGACTATATAAAAGCCCCTGACCTGAAAAAAGAGGGGGGATCAAAGTTTTTCCCGAAAGAGTTCCGCTGCTCCACCGCCACCAGAAACCCTAATACGGGAACCAGACACTCCGTTCTGGCACCCTACCGGGACGGGGAATTGGAGGATCATCAACATCATCATCATCGATGCCTCTCCATCAATCATCCATGATACCCCCATCCACGTGTGAGTAATTTCCCCGTTGTAGGCTGTAGGGTATGGTAGGGATTGGATGATATATCATTCATGTAATAGCTATAAGATTGTTAGGGGCATAGTGCCTAGTATCCGTTGTTAGTATTTTTGGCATTTTTTCAACTTGTTATGCTTAATGCTTGTCACTTTGGGCCCGAGTGCCATGATCTCAGATCTGAACATATTATTGATTCATGAGAATAATTATTGTTTTTTATCATACCTGAAAGTTGTATACACATATAGTTGTCCGGAACCCAAGGCCCCAAAGTGACAACAATTGGGATAACCAGAGGGGATGGCTATGATGTGAGGATCACGTGTGTTCACAGAGTGTTAATGCTTTGCTCTGGTACTCTATTAAAAGGAGTACCTTAATTACCAGTAGATTCCCTTGAGGCCCCGCTGCAAACAGGCTGGTAGGACAAAAGATGTCCTGCAAGTTTCTCCTTGTGAGCACGTAAGACTAAATAGGAACACACACCTATGGTTACTTTATACTTGGATGCTTTTATCATTGTTACCTGCAAATGCCCATGTCTTGCATATTATATGAATTATCTTATCCATGCAGCGCCCGTTCATCCATCCCTATGCCTACAGTATGTTAATCATGCTGTCTACTGCAATCATTGCTACTGCTGTTTTTATTTTATTATTGTTGTTACTTCACTACTGTTACTGCTATAAAATGGTTAGTAGTGATAAACCGTCGCGAGCAAGTCTATTTCCAAGTGCAGCTGAATTGACAACTCATGTGTTAAAGCTTATAAATATCCTTTGGCTCCCCTTGTGTCGAATCAATAAATTTGGGTTTCACTTCCCTCGAAGACTATTGCGATCCCCTAGACTTGTGGGTCATCAGGGGCCAACACAGTGGCGTACCACGCGCAGATGTGCCACCGGGTTGCGATTTTGGCCAGCACAGTGGCGCACCACATATAGGTGCGCCATTGCTACCTCAGATAGCAATGGCGCACCTATATGTGGTGCGCCACTAGTAACTCTAGACCCATTTATAATCCTGTTCAAATATTAGTAGTGGCGCACCAGAAAAGGGGTGCGCCACTGCTACTTTTCTATCAGTGGAGCACCACTTTTGTGGCGACCTCGGAGGTCAGGGCTAGACAAACCCATACTGCATCTGGCATAAGCCTAACCCAGAGGTCGATGGACTACAGGGTGAGAATCAGTAACACAATAGTGACTTTACGACTCGAAGAAGTAATACAAGTTCATAACTGAGCAAAAGAACCAAAGTATTACAAGAAGAGGTCAGTGACCTGACATTACATCAATCAACGAAAGCAAAGTTATGCTATTCTAAATAGCAAGATGGAAAAAGGCCTAAGAGGCCAGGAGCATAACGGCGACGTCCCAGCCCATAGATTCCAGGCTACCACCTAGGAACTCCAAGCTACCCATCGATGTCTACCTAGAAACCACCATCTATCGGAGAAACTTCGTCTGAAACAAAAGTATGGAAAGCTGAGTACAGGGACTCAGCAAGACTTAGTACAAACGTTAGCAAAGCTATTATGTGAGGCTTTATGTAGATCTTATTTTGCGGAAAGCCAGTTTTCCTTTGTAAAACAAGAGGGAGTAGAAGCTCGTCTACTCAGATCATTTTAATAGGGGATAAGAGAGCGATATTACTAGCTCTACTGATCACCATATTGAATCCACCATCAGCTGAACCTATCAACAAGGATCACCCCCTCGATACCTTGACAAGGGACCTTATTCACACATTGATTCCAAGTTTTACAGTAAGGTTAAAGTTATCTATGATCAACACGTCCTTTCCCAAGTCGTCCATAACCATGGACACGGATTTTTGAAAATATTTAACCCTGCAGGGGTGTACAACATTACCCACACGCGCCGACCGACTCTTATCGTCAGATCATTAGCACACTTCCTTGGTGTGCCGACAAAGGGTGGTCGACCAAAAACTTTCCATTGCTTCGCCTAATTCTTAAGTCAACCTAACTTGGGAACTCCATTAACGTAGGTAGCCATTCTCCTCGACCGTCCCAATTGTTGTGTGCAGGGGATCCAGTTCAATGCCTCAATCATCCTTTACCCTAGCCAGGTCCATGTATGATGCACCTTTGAAAACCTTTTCCATGCCTTAGCCATGCTAATGTCGAATGGAAATCCTGAACTATTTGACTCATGAGTAAGCTAGGCAAGTTCGGGCCTAGGGGTTCCCATGTCTTGGTTCCGAAGGCGAGAACTCAGGTCCTAGTATCAGCGAGAATGGGTGAAATAACCACATCCCCATGTGTCGTCCCATCCAAGCCTTTAAGCATGTTTAACATCATTATTGATCTTACCACATCATCATGACATACTAGGCTCATTCACAGCTTTGATTCATAAACCAGATGGATCGGAATTCGTCAACTAAGCATGGCTAAGCATATTGATATAATGGCTCTAGCGATGCACACAAGCTCAAACATAGGTTTGCTACGAGCAGTGGATCAGTATATTTAGGCTACAAGGATGGGATATGCACACATAGGATAACTATAATTGCCTATAAAATATATTGGAATCATATGCAATATGTAGGAACTAGAAGTAAAAGAGTTTCAAAACCATATATGAACCAGGTTAGGGCTTGCCTTTGTCCCTGACAAACAAATATGGATCTTTGGAGATCCCTTGCTTGACTTGTTCGTCGATCGACAATTGTTGAAGTGTGTCGTTGTCGATCTTCATCATCTCGGGCACTTGTTCTATCGATCGCGAAGAAGCGAACACCGGAAAGGTAAAACAACAATAAACACATGGCACAGTTCAATGCGCATACAAGTATGATGACATTACATGTTAATTAGGTACTGAAATAAGACCTAAGACATGTCCAATAATATAACTGAGGTTCGACGGGACTAGGGTAAGCAGTTCCAGAGCCTCAGAGGGGTATAATTAGTTATTCTAAACAACTAGGGTTCAAAGTTGTTTATCAATGCATGATTTTGTAACCAAAATGTAGATCTCATTTTTCTGAAGATTTTGATATATTATACATATTTTTCCGATTTAAAATGAATTAGTTATAGATTTTACAAGTTTTAGTAATTTTAAATCATTTTCTAGAAATTCTAGAAAATATTAAAATTCTGACAGTGGACCCATATGTCAGGGTTTTATTCATTTCTTAAAGCATTTTGGAAAAGTTTAAAATTCTTACAACGGGACCCACATTTCATGGATTTAAGAATTACAAAAAGTATGCAAATAAAAAGGATCTGACGCTAGGGCCCACTGGGGTGAATGCCGGTGGGTCAACTCCGGTGGACCACACCGTCGACCACACAAAGGTGGCGCTATAGTGAAGCGCTGCAACATGGGGAGCCACTTGGTGGTGGTGCCACTGGCTGGGGGTTGTCGGAGAGCGCAGAGGGGCGCGAGATGACCGGGTGCTCACCCTGGAGCGTATGGTGGTGTCAGCAAGGACGAGGGAACCCCTTGGTCCAAACTTGCCTAGCTTACTCATGAGTCAATTAGATTCCGAGTTCCATTTGCCATACGCATGGGGAAAGGTGGAAGAGGTTTTCAAAGTGCATCATATAGGGCGTGGCTAGGGTGAAGGATGTTGGAGGGATTGCCCTGCACACAATGACCGGGACCGCCTTGGAGAATGGCTACCTACGATGACGGAGTTCCCTAGTTAGTTTGTCTCATGGAATATGCAAAGTAAGGGAAAGGTTTTGGTCGACCACCCTCTGCCAGCACACCAATGAAGTGCGTTATACAATTGGCATTAAGATTCGGTCGGAACGTGTGGGTAAAGTTGTACACCCCTGCATGGTAAATCTTTTCGAAAAGCCGTGTCCACGGTTACAAACGACTTGGGAAAGGACGTGTGATCATAGAAAACTTGAACCTAATCGTAAAACTTGATATCAAGAGTGTGATTAAGGATCCCTTCTCAGGGTGTCGAAGGGGTGATCCTAGGTAATAGGTTCAGGTAATGATGAAGATTCGTTGGATTCAACATGATGATAAATAGAGCTAGAGTTTTCATCGCTCTCTTATCCCTTTTGAAAATGGTCTGAATAGACAAGCTTCTACTCCCTCTTGTTTACAAAGGAAAACTGGCTTTCCGTAAAATAAGCTCCACATAAAGCCTCGCATACCCGCTTTGGTAACAGGTTGTACTAAGTCTTGCTGAGTCCCTGTACTCAGCTTTGAATGCTCTGTTTCAGACGAAGCCCTTCCAACATATGGTGGTTTCTACCTTGACATCGATGAGTAGTTCGGAGTTCCCACGCGGCAGCCTGATACTTATGGGCTGGGACGTCGCCTTATGTTATAGCCTCTTACGCCCTTTGCAGTCTTGTTATCTAGAATAACATAATTTTCTTTCTGTTACTTGTTGAATTGTGGTCAGTGATAAATTTGGATCTTAACTCTGTTAAGAGTTGTAATATATTTGCTTTCAGTTGTAGAGTCACTGTTGTGTTACCGACTCTCACCTTGTTGGCCCTAGAGATCTAGGTTAGGCTTATGCCAGATGTGATATCTGGGTTTGTCTAGCCCCGACCTCCGGGGTCGCAACAGGTTTTGGCATCAGAGCGTCACTGCCTATAGGAAACCCTTTCTACTGGTCGATGTTGAGTCTAGTCGTTGTGAAAACTATTTGAAACCTAAAAGTATTTGTAAAAATCTGAATAGGATTCTTTTTACTCCTTACCTGGTGTCTCTAATGTTGAGTCATCTTACCTTGTTTTGATTGAAAAAGGTTTTACCTCTACCCTGTTATTTCCAAACATCTAGGAACTACAGGTTTGGGTTTTTTTCTCTATAAGTACTTCGTACTTGGTTGCTTAACTCAGTGTTCCTAAAGTTACATCAATTGATCTGAATCTTGTTCCTTCCATGCAGTGAATGTTATCATTCCATTGAATCCTTTCCAAGGAATCGGTTTCTCATGATCTTTGTATTTCTCTTCAGGATGGCTTTTCGTGGTCGTGGTCGACGTGAACAAAACAATGCTTTACAGGAACTGCCACCACCTCCCACAATGGCGCAGGTTCTTAACAACATTGAGACCAACCGCCTGAGGAATGAACAACTTCTGGAGCGTTTAGCTCAAAACACAGAACATCGTCCTGACAACTGTGTCACACTTGGGAACTTCATCCGTGCATCGCCTCCTATCATCACCCAACCCAAGGAGCCTCTTGATGCTGATGATTGGCTTCGCACAATCTAGCGCAATTTCAACGCTCTTCATGTTCCACCCGGTGAACGCGTGAACTTCGCCACCTACTAGTTAGAAGGTGTTGTTGGTTCTTGGTGGGAAGGTTTTCTGGCTCTTCAAGCGACAGGACATGATGTTACCTGGGAGGAGTTTGTCACAGCTTTCCATGCAGCCTATATCCCCAAGACTGTCATGGACATCAAAAGGATGGAATTCCTGGACTTCACTCTGGGGAAGCTGAATGTAGAGACATATGGACGTGAGTTCACTCAGCTGTATCGCTATGCACTCGAGATGTGGTTGATGATGCTGATAAGAAAGATCGGTTCCGCAAGGGACTTAACCCCGAGCTTCGCTATGAGATGCTGCCCTTCACCTTCCAATCATTCCAAGACCTGGATAATCGTGCTCTTCTGATGGAGAATGGAAGAAAGGATATGGAAAAATCCAAGAGGCGTGCAGAAGGTGATTCTCGTGTGTCTTCCTCTGACAACAAGAAGCGTCGTGTCTGGATCCCTTACAGTGATGTACCTCGTGCTCCCTATGCACCAATGTCTTCTGGCAATAACTCTATGCCACCATATGGTGGATCAAGCTATCTTTCTGCCATGGGTACTGTGCCACTCTTGTGGTCAGCCTGGCCATTATCCTTTCACGAAAAAAAAAGCCTGGCCATTACTCAAAGGAGTGCCCCCAAAAGTCTGCTGGTCGTGGATATTCTCAGCCCAAGAAGGATGACAAATATCCCTCTTCCGGTTGTGCTCGTCTGACCCATATCTCTGCTGATGAGGCTGAAGAGGATCCAAGCGTCCTAATGGGTACTCTCTATATAAACTCAATCCTAGGTACAGTTCTGTTTGATTCTAGAGCATCACATACATTCATATCTCAAGAGTTTGCACAAAAGCATGATATACCCTTCGAGACAATGCCCTCCTCTCTAGAGATCACAACTATACGGTTAATCCTTTGATTATATAGAGAGTTCTCTTTAATTCCACTGTAAACAAACATCGCTTTCCACACTATACGGTTAATCCTTTGTTTTCATCAAAACCGGTGAGATTGGCAACCTTATTGTAAGTTGGGGCAAAGTATTTTGGTTGTGTTGTGTGCAGGTTCCACGTTGTTGCTGGGGAGTGATACGTCCCAAACGTATCTATAATTTCTTATGTTCCATGCTACTTTTATGATGATACTTACATGTTTTATACACACTTTACATCGTTTTGATTCGTTTTCCGGAACTAACCTATTGACGAGATGCCGAAGTGCCAGTTCCTGTTTTCTGCTGTTTTTGGTTCCAGAAATCCTAGTAAGGAAATATTCTCGGAATCGGACGAAATCAACGCCCAACATCCTATTTTTCCCGGAAGGTTCGAGAGCATCGAAGAAGTACCGGAGAGGAGCCAGGGGGGGCCCACACGCCAGGGCGGCGCGGCCAAGGGGTGGGGCGCGCCCCCTTAGTGTGTGGGCCCACCAGGCCCCCTCCGAGGCCGCCCTTCCGCCTACTTAAGGTCTCCGTCGCGAAAACCCTATCACGTTCGACGAACCAGAGAAAACCTTCCAGAGCCGCCGCCATCGCGAAGCCAAGATCCGGGGACAGGAGTCTCCGTTCCCGCACGCCGCCGGGACGGGGAAGTGCCCCGGAAGGCTCCTCCATCGACACCACCGCCATCTCCATCAACGCTGCTCGTCTCCCATGAGGAGGGAGTAGTTCTCCATCGAGGCTCGGGGCTGTACCGGTAGCTATGTGGTGCATCTCTCTCCCTATGTACTTCAATACAATAATCTCATGAGCTGCCTTACATGATTGAGATTCATATGATGATGCTTGTAATCTAGATGTCATTATGCTAGTCAAGTGGATTTTACTTATGTGATCTCTCGGAGACTCCTTGTCCCACGTGTGTAAAGGTGACGAGTGTGTGCACCGTGTGGGTCTCTTAGGCTATATTTCACAGAATACTTATTCACTCGTTATGAATGGCATAGTGAAGTGCTTATTTATATCTCTTTATGATTGCAATGTGTTTTGTATCACAATATATCTCGTGTGCTACTCTAGTGATGTTATTAAAGTAGTTTATTCCTCCCGCACGGTGTAAAGGTGACAAGTGTGTGCATCGTGTAGTACTTGGCGTAGGCTATGATTGTGATCTCTTGTAGATTATGAAGTTAACTATTGCTATGATAGTATTGATGTGATCTATTCCTCCTTTCGTAGTGTGAAGGTGACAAGTGTGCAAGCTATGTTAGTACTTGGTTTGGTTATGTTGATCTGTCATGCACTCTAAGGTTATTTAAATATGAACATTGAATATTGTGGAGCTTGTTAACTCCGGCATTGAGGGTTCGTGTAATCCTACACAGTTAGTGGTGTTCATCATCCAACAAGAGGGTGTAGAGTCTAGCATCTATTTATTTATTCTGTTATGTGATCAATGTTGAGAGTGTCCACTAGTGAAAGTATGATCCCTAGGCCTTTTTCCTAAATACTGCTATCGCTGTTTGTTTACTGTTTTACTGCATCTATACTTCCTGCAATATTACCACCATCAACCACACACCAGTCCTGGACAGCAAAGCACTTTTCTGGTGCCGTTGCTACTGCTCGCATTTATTCATAGCACCTGTATTTCACTATCTCTTGGCCGAACTAGTGCACCTATTAGGTGTGTTGGGGACACAAGAGACTTCTTGCTTTGTGGTTACAGGGTTGCATGAGAGGGATATCTTTGACCTCTTCCTCCCTGAGTTCGATAAACCTTGGGTGATCCACTTAAGGGAAACTTGCTGCTGTTCTACAAACCTTTGCTCTTGGAGGCCCAACACTGTCTACAAGAATAGAAGCACCCGTAGACATCAAGCACTTTTCTGGCGCTGTTGCCGGGGAACTGAAGAAAAGCTACACCATAAAGATCTCTAACTCCCACGTCAACTACACGCCCGCAACTGTTTTCTGGCGCCGTTGCCGGGGAGATCAAGACACGCTGCAAGGGGAGTCTCCACAATCCAATCTCTTTACTTTGTTTTTGTCTTGCTTTATTTTATTTACTTTCTTGTTTGCTGCATTATATCAAAACACAAAAAAATTAGTTGCTAGCTTTACTTTATTTACTGTCTTGCACTCTATATCAAAAACAAAAAAAAATAGTTACTTGCATTTATTTTATCTAGTTTGCTTTATTTACTACTGCTAAAATGGGTACTGTTGAGAACACTAAGTTGTGTGACTTCACTAGCACAAATAATAATGATTTCCTATGCACACCTATTGCTCCACCTGCTACTACAGCAGAATTCTTTGAAATTAAACCTGCTTTACTGAATCTTGTTATGCGAGAGCAATTTTCTGGTGTTAGTTCTGATGATGCTGCTTCCCATCTCAATAATTTTGTTGAATTGTGTGAAATGCAAAAGTATAAAGATGTAGATGGTGACATTATAAAATTAAAATTGTTTCCTTTCTCATTAAGAGGAAGAGCTAAAGATTGGTTGCTATCTCTGCCTAAGAATAGTATTGATTCATGGACTAAATGCAAGGATGCTTTTATTGGTAGATATTATCCCCCTGCTAAAATTATATCTTTGAGGAGTAGAATAATGAATTTTAAACAATTGGATAATGAGCATGTTGCACAAGCTTGGGAAAGAATGAAATCTTTGATTAAAAATTGCCCAACCCATGGACTGACTACTTGGATGATCATCCAAACCTTTTATGCAGGACTGAACTTTTCTTCGCGGAACCTATTGGATTCAGCTGCTGGAGGTACCTTTATGTCCATCACTCTTGGTGAAGCAACAAAGCTTCTTGATAATATGATGATTAATTACTCTGAATGGCACACGGAAAGAGCTCCACAAGGTAAGAAGGTAAATTCTGTCGAAGAAACCTCTTCCTTGAGTGATAAGATTGATGCTATTATGTCTATGCTTGTGAATGATAGGACTAATGTTGATCCTAATAATGTTCCGTTAGCTTCATTGGTTGCTCAAGAAGAACATGTTGATGTAAACTTCATTAAAAATAATAATTTCAACAACAATGCTTATCGGAACAATTCTAGTAACAACTATAGGCCATATCCTTATAATAATGGTAACGGTTATGGTAATTCCTATGGGAATTCTTACAACAATAATAGGAACACACCCCCTGGACTTGAAGCTATGCTTAAAGAATTTATTAGTACACAAACTGCTTTTAACAAATCTGTTGAAGAAAAGCTTGGGAAAATTGATATACTTGCTTCTAAAGTCGATAGTCTTGTTGCTGATGTTGATCTTTTGAAATCGAAAGTTATGCCTAATCATAATAATAAAATTGTTACTACAGCAAATTCCATCCAAGTTAGAATTAATGAGAATATAAGATTGATGGCCGAATTGCGTGCTAGGTGGGAGAAAGAAGAAAATGCTAAAGAAGATAATATAGCTAAAGTTTGGACTATTACCACCACTAGCAATGCTAATGCTCCACATGTTGCTGCACCTCCTACTAATAATGGTAAAAGGATTGGTGTTGGCAATGTTTCCACTTCTAATGCAAAGCCTGCAAAACTGCTGGAAACTGCTAAAACTGCTGAAACTGCCTGTGATAAAACTGCTGAAATTTTTTCCAACATTGGGGATGATGATCCCATTGCTTTAGATTATAATGGTTTGGATTTTGATGATTGCCACATCTCTGAAGTTATAAAGTTCTTACAAAAACTTGCTAAGAGTCCTAATGCTAGTGTTATAAACTTGGCTTTCACAAAACATATTACAAATGCTCTCATAAAAGCTAGAGAAGAGAAACTAGAACGTGAAGCTTCTATTCCTAGGAAGCTAGAGGATGGTTGGGAGCCCATCATTAAGATGAAGGTCAATGACTTTTATTGTAATGCTTTATGTGATCTTGGTGCAAGTATTTCCGTTATGCCTAAGAAGATTTATAATATGCTTGACTTGCCACCATTGAAAAATTGTTATTTGGATGATAATCTTGCTGATCATTCTACAAAGAAACCTTTGAGGAGAGTTGATAATGTTCGCATTACCGTTAACAATAACCTTGTCCCCGTTGATTTTGTTGTCTTGGATATTGAATGCAATGCATCTTGTCCCATTATATTGGGAAGACCTTTTCTTCGAACTGTTGGAGCTATCATTGATATGAAGGAAGGTAATATTAAATATCAATTTCCTCTCAAGAAAGGTATGGAACACTTCCCTAGAAAGAGAATGAAGTTACCTTTTGATTCTATTATTAGAACAAATTATGATGTTGATACTTCGTCTCTTGATAACACTTGATATACACTTTCTGCGCCTAGCTGAAAGGCGTTAAAGAAAAGCGCTTATGGGAGACAACCCATGTCTTTATTACAGTACTTTTATTTTATATTTTGAGTCTTGGAAGTTTTTACTACTGTAGCAACCTCTCCTTATCTTAGTTTTGTGCATTGTTGTGCCAAGTAAAGTCTTTGATAGTAAGGTTCATACTAGATTTGGATTACTGCACAGAAACAGATTTCTTTGCTGTCACGAATCTGGGCCTAATTCTCTGTAGGTAACTCAGAAAATTATGCCAATTTACGTGAGTGATCCTCAGATATGTACGCAACTTTCATTCAATTTGAGAATTTTCATCTGAGAAAGTCTGGTGCCTCAATAAAATTCGTCTTTACGAACTGTTCTGTTTTGACAGATTCTGCCTTTTATTTCGCATTGCCTGTTTTGCTATGCTTGATGGATTTTTCTATTCCATTGACTTTCAGTAGCTTTGTGCAATGTCCAGAAGTGTTAAGAATGATTATGTCACCTCTGAACATGTAAATTTTAATTGTGCACTAACCCTCTAATGAGTTGTTTTGAGTTTGGTGTGGAGGAAGTTTTCAAGGATCAAGAGAGGGAGATGATACAATATGATCAAGGAGAGTGAAAGCTCTAAGCTTGGGGATGCCCCGGTGGTTCACCCCTGCATATTTTAAGAAGACTCAAGCGTCTAAGCTTGGGGATGCCCAAGGCATCCCCTTCTTCATCGACAACATTATCAGGTTCCTCCCCTGAAACTATATTTTTATTCCATCACATCTTATGTGCTTTGCTTGGAGCGTCGGTTTGTTTTTGTTTTTATTTTGTTTGAATAAAATATATCCTAGCATTCATTGTGTGGGAGAGAGACACGCTCCGCTGTTGCATATGGACAAATATGTCCTTAGGCTTTACTCATAGTATTCATGGCGAAGGTTGAATCTTCTTCATTAAATTGTTATGTGGTTGGAATCGGGAAATGCTACATGTAGTAATTCTAAAATGTCTTGAATAATTTGATACTTGGCAATTGTTGTGCTCATGTTTAAGCTCTTGCATCATATACTTTGCACCTATTAATGAAGAAATACATAGAGCTTGCTAAAATTTGGTTTGCATAATTGGTCTCTCTAAAGTCTAGATAATTTCTAGTATTGAGTTTGAACAACAAGGAAGACGGTGTAGAGTCTTATAATGTTTACAATATGTCTTTTATGTGATTTTTGCTGCACCGGTTCATCCTTGTGTTTGTTTCAAATAACCTTGCTAGCCTAAACCTTGTATCGAGAGGGAATACTTCTCATGCATCCAAAATCCTTGAGCCAACCACTATGCCATTTGTGTCCACCATACCTACCTACTACATGGTATTTCTCCGCCATTCCAAAGTAAATTGCTTGAGTGCTACCTTTAAAATTTCCATTCTTTACCTTTGCAATATATAGCTCATGGGACAAATAGCTTAAAAACTATTGTGGTATTGAATATGTACTTATGCACTTTATCTCTTATTAAGTTGTTTGTTGTGCGATAACCATGTTCCCGGGGACGCCATCAACTACTCTTTGTTGAATATCATGTGAGTTGCTATGCATGTCCGTCTTGTCTGAAGTAAGGGAGATTTACCACTCATTTAATGGTTAGAGCATGCATAATGTTAGAGAAGAACATTGGGCCGCTAACTAAAGCCATGAATCATGGTGGAAGTTTCAGTTTTGGACAAATATCCTCAATCTCGTATGAGAACATTAATTGTTGCTAAATGCTTATGCATTAAAGAGGAGTCCATTATCTGTTGTCTATGTTGTCCCGGTATGGATGTCTAAGTTGAGAATAATCAAAAGCGAGAAATCCAATGCGAGCTTTCTCCTTAGACCTTTGTACGAGCGGCATAGAGGTACCCCTTTGTGACACTTGGTTAAAACATGTGTATTGCGATGACAATCCCGGTAATCCAAGCTAATTAGGACAAGGTGCGGGCACTATTAGTATACTATGCATGAGGCTTGCAACTTGTAGGATATAATTTACATAACACATATGCTTTATTACTACCGTTGACAAAATTGTTTCTATGTTTTCAAAATGAAAAGCTCTAGCACATGATTTAATCCCTGCTTCCCTCTGCGAAGACCCATTCTTCTACTTTTATGTTGAGTCAGTTCACCTACTTCTTTCTATCTTAGAAGCAAACACTTGTATCAACTGTGTGCATTGATTCTTACATGTTTACTTACTGCACTTGTTATATTACTTTGTGTTGACAATTATCCATGAGATATATATGTTGAAGTTGAAAGAAACCGCTGAAACTTATATCTCCTTTGTGTTGCTTCAATTCCTTTACTTTGAATCTATTGCTTTATGAGTAACTCTTATGCAAGACTTATTGATGCTTGTCTTGAAAGTATTATTCATGAAAAGTCTTTGCTATATGATTCATTTGTTTACTCATTATCTTCATCATTGCTTCGAATCGCTGCATTCATCTCATATGCTTACAATAGTATGATCAAGATTATGATAGCATGTCACTTCGTAAATTATCTTTGTTATCGTTTACCTACTCGAGGGCGAGTAGGAACTAAGCTTGGGGATGCTTGATACGTCCCAAACGTATCTATAATTTCTTATGTTCCATGCTACTTTTATGATGATACTTACATGTTTTATGCACACTTTACATCGTTTTGATGCGTTTTCCGGAACTAACCTATTGACGAGATGCCGAAGTGCCAGTTCCTGTTTTCTGCTGTTTTTGGTTCCAGAAATCCTAGTAAGGAAATATTCTCGGAATCGGACGAAATCAACGCCCAACATCCTATTTTTCCCGGAAGGTTCCAGAGCATCGAAGAAGTACCGGAGAGGAGCCAGGGGGGCCCACACGCCAGGGCGGCGCGGCCAAGGGGTGGGGCGCGCCCCCTTAGTGTGTGGGCCCACCAGGCCCCCACCGAGGCCGCACTTCCGCCTACTTAAGGTCTCCGTCTCGAAAACCCTATCACGTTCGACGAAACCAGAGAAAACCTTCCAGAGCCGCCGCCATCGCGAAGCCAAGATCTGGGGGATAGGAGTCTCTGTTCCGGCACGCCGCCGGGACGGGGAAGTGCCCCCGGAAGGCTCCTCCATCGACACCACCGCCATCTCCATCAACGCTGCTGTCTCCCATGAGGAGGGAGTAGTTCTCCATCGAGGCTCGGGGCTGTACCGGTAGCTATGTGGTGCATCTCTCTCCCTATGTACTTCAATACAATAATCTCATGAGCTGCCTTACATGATTGAGATTCATATGATGATGCTTGTAATCTAGATGTCATTATGCTAGTCAAGTGGATTTTACTTATGTGATCTCCGGAGACTCCTTGTCCCACGTGTGTAAAGGTGACGAGTGTGTGCACCGTGTGGGTCTCTTAGGCTATATTTCACAGAATACTTATTCACTGTTATGAATGGCATAGTGAAGTGCTTATTTATATCTCTTTATGATTGCAATGTGTTTTGTATCACAATATATCTGTGTGCTACTCTAGTGATGTTATTAAAGTAGTTTATTCCTCCTGCACGGTGTAATGGTGACAGTGTGTGCATCGTGTAGTACTTGGCGTAGTCTATGATTGTGATCTCTTGTAGATTATGAAGTTAACTATTGCTATGATAGTATTGATGTGATCTATTCCTCCTTTCGTAGTGTGAAGGTGACAGTGTGCATGCTATGTTAGTACTTGGTTTGGTTATGTTGATCTGTCATGCACTCTAAGGTTATTTAAATATGAACATTGAATATTGTGGAGCTTGTTAACTCCGGCATTGAGGGTTCGTGTAATCCTACACGAGTTAGTGGTGTTCATCATCCAACAAGAGGGTGTAGAGTCTAGCATCTATCTATTTATTCTGTTATGTGATCAATGTTGAGAGTGTCCACTAGTGAAAGTATGATCCCTAGGCCTTGTTCCTAAATACTGCTATCGCTGTTTGTTTACTTTTTTACTACATCTATACTTCCTGCAATATTACCACCATCAACCACACACCAGTCCTGGACAGCAAAGCACTTTTCTGGTGTCGTTGCTACTGCTTGCATTTATTCATACCACCTGTATTTCACTATCTCTTCGCCGAACTAGTGCACCTATTAGGTGTGTTGGGGAGACAAGAGACTTCTTGCTTTGTGGTTGCAGGGTTGCATGAGAGGGATATCTTTGACCTCTTCCTCCCTGAGTTTGATAAACCTTGGGTGATCCACTTAAGGGAAACTTGCTGCTGTTCTACAAACCTCTTCTCTTGGAGGCCCAACACTGTCTACAAGAATAGAAGCACCCGTAGACATCAGGGAGAAAGTGGATTTCTACAAGGGGAGTCTCCCATCTCCAATATCTTTACTTTGTCATTGTTTTTCTTAGTTTATTTTACTTTGTCTTGTTTGCGTCTTTATATCAAAAACACACACAAAATTAGTTTCTATTATAGTTGTTATTTGGTTGATTTATTCTTAGCTCATTATGTTGATCCCTAAGTATGTTCTGAAAGATTTATCAATAGGTAGTGGTTCTATAATTGGGAGAGATAACATTGAAGAATTCTTTAAACATGTTAGTAAGCATAAAGATATTGAGGATAAATCCTTAGTAGAACTTGCTCCTAATTATGAAACTGCATCAGCTTATTTAGTTCAGATGTTGGATGCTAAATTTGTTAACCTTAACCCCATAATGCAGCAAATGTTTCTTAAACTTCATGATGTTGAGGATGATGAAAAAAGAGATTTTATTCTGGAAACTTTGCTTAAAGAATTTAAAGATGTTGTTATAGAAGCTAGGGAAGTCTTTGATCGGTTAAAAATGCTAAGCTCATGTGTAGATATTATTGGTACACTTGAGAAAATAGAAAAAACCAAACTGGAAAATATAGAGGAAATCAAAATACTAATACCTTTCAAACTCGTAGGAATGCATGAATTTCTGGAAACTAATTTTGATTGTATTGTTCCTGAAAACCCATTTGATGAAAGTAGTGAACCCAAAAGTGTTGAGAGAGGGTCTTCTAAAACTTGTATGGATAAAATACAATTCCTCGTTCAAAAAACTTCTGGCATTGATCTTGATACTTCTTTACTTGAAAATACTTGATGCGAGCTCTTTTTCTGCGCCTAGCTGAAAGGTGTTAAAGAAAATCACTCTTGGGAGACAACTTATGTTTTACTTCTGTATTTTTTCTTTTGTTGAGTCTTGTAAGTTATTACCTCTTTAATAACCTCACCTTATCATTTTTATTTTGTTTTTGTGCCAAGAGTAACATCTAATAGGAACAAAGTATGATTTTGGGAAGTTGATGTCCTGAAATAGATTCCGTGCTGTCACAAAAAAAAATCGTATTCCCAGCCAGAACGTAATTTCGAGATGATAATTTTTGATCATATGCCCCAGGTTATTATATAACTTCCGTTAGTTTTGCACTTTTCGATTTGAGCAATAGAGGATTTTAGAAAAAAAAAAACGATCTTTATCTGCAGTTCTGTTTTGACAGATTTCTGCCACTATTTGCATTTGTCTCTTAATCTCTTTCTTTTTTAGTTCTTTTGAGAGGAAGAGATTTTTGAAAACGTTTCTACAGTATCTAATGTTTTAATGGATGTTTGATATATGTTAGAACTGAACACAAGTAGATTTGTTTTTTTTATTGCACAAATGCTGCTAATGAGAATTGTGTGAAGTTTTGTATGAAGGAAGTTTTCAAGTGTAGGGAGAGAAGAATGATGTAATGAGATGAAGGATGTACAAAATATCAAGCTTGGGGATGCTCATGTCACCCCAAGAAATATCCAAGAGATACAAGTGTCAAATCTTGGGGATGCCCAAGGCATCCCGTTCTTCATCAATAAAGTATCCGGTCATCTTTCTAGAGGCTATATTTTTATTGCTTCATATGCTACGTGTTGTTCTTGGAGCGTCTTTAATTTTTTTTAAATTTGTTTTGTTTGTTTTAGTATATGGTTGGATCCCAGCATATTTTTTTGGAGAATGACACACTCCGTTTTAATTGCATAGAACACTCTAGTTTTCACTTTTCTTGTTCTGCGAGTGTTCTAGTTTGCTAGTACTGCGTTTAGCTCTGGTTTTTCCACTTTTATTTTGTTCAGAGCTTGTTAGTTTTCTTCATTTAGTTTGATTAGCTCTCTTTTGTTTATTGATTATTATCTACGAGAGTTGTTTCAAATAAATTAATTGGTGTTGGAGAAGAGTAAAATGTTTATTGCTTATAGTGGTGTAAAAGGAAGCTTGTTTAGACTGTGGCATAGATTTTGGTATGCCATGTTGGATTTTATTTTTAATCATATGATTAGTAGTTATTGTTGTAGCATGACTAGTCTCAAATAGTTGGGAGTGCTTAATGTGCCATTGAAAGAATCATGTGTTGTTTCCATCATATAAAAGCATAATATTGTGGTATTCTCCTTTGATGCTTTATTTGGATTGGCTTGGCAAATGCTTACACCATGTTATGACTACAAACCAGTCACCTAAAGCCTCTATATAATTTATTTTTTTACTTGTAATATCACTTTATGCTTTGATTAATAATGTTTTGTCGCTATGCATGATTATGGCCATTATTTCTCTCTTGGTTGGTCGCTCCCAGTCTTTTGCTAGCCTTCACCTTTACTGAGTATGAGCTCTACTCGTGCATCCAACTCCCAAAAATCAAAGTTTTCCAATTGTGTCCACCATACCTACCTATATGTGGTATTTCACCGCCACTCCAAAGTGAATTACTTGTGTGCTACCTTTAAAACCTTCAAAAAGTATTACCTGTTATGTGTTCATGTTTTAGCTCATGAGGAAGTATTGGATGCTTTATTTTCTTTTCATGACCTCACACCTTGACTAGCATGAAAAATATGCTAGTCCTTAATATTGCAAAAATAGCAAGGCAACTGGGTGCCCAGCGCGCCCACCTAAAATAAACAAATGAACAAATAAAGCCCCGCACACTATGTACTGGAGATAGCCTATATAATGGTGTGCAAAAGGAGAACTAGATGGGAGCCGCTCTTGAAGTCACTATATGAAAGGATGATGAACTGTTTAATTAATACCAGACGTTGACATAGGCATACATACCTCTCGAGATACATTTTTAACAGCTCTGTTTGTTAAAATAAAAAGCTCTAGCACATAAGTAATCTTGCTTCCATGCGTAGGGCCTTTCTTTTAATTTTATGTTGAGTCTCCATCTTCTAACTTTATGCACCAATTAGGAGAGCATAGTTGTCATTCTGAGTATAATGTGCATAGTCCCAAGACTTATTGATTGATTCATAATTATGTTATTGCTTGTTCTCAAATTAAATTACTTGTATTTAGTCACCCTTTGAACTTTAAAGGTGTCCTGGCATTTATGTTTTGTTGTTCTATGAAGGACAAGCTGAATACCACTTTGCTATGTTTTCTCTATGCTAAAAAACAAATAGTTGCATTCAGTGCATAATTATTCATGATCTTTTGTTTGAGTTACTTCTCATGTTGTAACATAGTTGCTAAGTTCTATTGTTAGAATTATATCTATCATGCATATGTTTAGAGTACTTTGATCTAGCTCACAATGCTTTTACAATAACTTGATCAAGATTGTGTTGGCTTCATGTCACCTTAAAAATTATTTTTGTTATCACTTACCTACTCGAGGACGAGCAAGAGTTAAGCTTGGGGATGCTGATACGTCTCAAACGTATCTATAATTTTTGATGCTGCATGATTGTTTTACACCAATTTCTATATGTTTTATTTACACTTCGTTGCACTTTTATACATTCTATGGAACTAACCTATTTATAAGATGCCACAGTACCAGTTCCATGTTTTCTGCTCTTTTGTATTTCAGAAAAGTTGTACAGGAAATATTCTCGGAATTGGACGAAACGAAAGCCAAAGTTCCTATTTTACTGTAACGAAGACGGAGTACGGAGGAGAGACGAAGAACCGTCATGAGGCGGCCACAACTGGCCTAAGCGCAACCCACCCACTGGTCACACCTAGGTGTGGTGTGGTCCCCTCGGGCACCCACTGACCTTGCCCTTCTGCCTATTTATTCACCTGTTCAGGAAAAACCTAAATACCCGAGTTTCCATCCACAAAAAGTTCCATCGTGGCCGCCATCACCGACCCTAGCTCGGGAGGGTTCTGAAGCTCTTCCCGGCACCTTGCCGGAGAGGGAGATCATCACCAGAGGCCTCTACATCACCACGCCCGCCTCCGAATGATGCGCTACTAGTTCATCTCTGGACTACGAGTCCATAGCAGTAGCTAGATGGTTGTCTTCTCCAATTTATGCTTCATGTTTAGATCTTGTGATCTGCCTATTGATAACCCACAAGTATAGGGGATCGCAACAGTCTTCGAGGGAAGTAAAACCCAAATTTATTGATTCGACACAAGGGGAGACAAAGAATACTTATAAGCCTTAACAACTGAGTTGTCAATTCAGCTGCACCTGGAAAAGCACAACGAGAGTGATGTGAAAGCAGCAGTAATATGAGAGCAATAGTAACAGTAACACAACAGCAGTAGCAGTAACACAGATGCAATGGCACCAGAAAATAGTTGATACTACTTCTAATGAAATATAGGAACAAGTGAGTATTTGATGATGAAAGATGGACCGGGGTTCCCAGCTATCTACACTAGTGGTAACTCTCCAATAACAAGTGTTGGGTGAACAAATTACAGTTGGGCAATTGATAGGATTGAAATAGCATTAAGACAGAACATCAAATTTACTAATCATGTAGGCATGTTTTCCATATATAGTCATACGTGCTCGCAATGAGAAACTTGCATAACATCTTTTGTCCTACCAGCCGGTGGCAGCCGGGCCTCAAGGGAATTGATGTCTACGGGTGCTTCTATTCTTGTAGACAGTGTTGGGCCTCCAAGAGCAGAGGTTTGTAGAACAGCAGCAAGTTTCCCTTAAGTGGATCACCCAAGGTTTATCGAACTCAGGGAGGAAGAAGTCAAAGATATCCCTCTCATGCAACCCTGCAACCACAAAGCAAGAAGTCTCTTGTGTCCCCAACACACCTAATAGGTGCACTAGTTCGGCGAAGAGATAGTGAAATACAGGTGGTATGAATAAATGCGAGCAGTAGCAACGGCACCAGAAAAGTGCTTTGCTGTCCAGGACTGGTGTGTGGTTGATGGTAATAATATTGCAGGAAGTATAGATGCTGTAAAACAGTAAACAAACAGCGATAACAGTATTTAGGAACAAGGCCTAGGGATCATCCTTTCACTAGTGGACACTCTCAACATTGATCACATAACAGAATAAATAGATAGATGCTAGACTCTACACCCTCTTGTTGGATGATGAACACCACTAACTGTGTAGGATTACACGAACCCTCAATGCCGGAGTTAACAAGCTCCACAATATTCAATGTTCATATTTAAATAACCTTAGAGTGCACAAGAGATCAACATAACCAAACCAAGTACTAACATAGCATGCACACTGTCACCTTCACGCTACGAAAGGAGGCATAGATCACATCAATACCATCATAGCAATAGTTAACTTCATAATCTACAAGAGATCACAATCATAGCCTACGCCAAGTACTACACGATGCACACACTGTCACCTTTACACCGTGCAGGAGGAATAAACTACTTTAATAACATCACTAGAGTAGCACACAGATATATTGTGATACAAAACACATTGCAATCATAAAGAGATATAAATAAGCACTTCACTATGCCATTCATAACAGTGAATAAGTATTCTGTGAAATATAGCCTAAGAGACCCACACGGTGCACACACTTGTCACCTTTACACACGTGGGACAAGGAGTCTCCGGAGATCACATAAGTAAAATCCACTTGACTAGCATAATGACATCTAGATTACAAGCATCATCATATGAATCTCAATCATGTAAGGCAGCTCATGAGATTATTGTATTGAAGCACATAGGAGAGAGATTAACCACATAGCTACCGGTACAGCCCCGAGCCTCGATGGAGAACTACTCCCTCCTCATGGGAGACAGCAGCGGTGATGAAGATGGTGGTGGTGTCGATGGAGGAGCCTTCCGGGGGCACTTCCCCGTCCCGGCGGCGTGCCGGAACAGAGACTCCTGTCCCCCAGATCTTGGCTTCGCGATGGCAGCGGCTCTAGAAGGTTTTCTCTGGTTTTGTCGAACGTGGTAGGGTTTTCGCGACGGAGACCTTAAGTAGGCGGAAGGGCAAGTCAGGGGGCCACACGCCAGGGCCGCGCGGCCAGGGCCTGGGCTGCGCCGCCCTGTTGTGGCGGCGCCTCGTGGCCCCACTTCCTTTCCCCCTCGGTCTTCTGGAAGCTTCGTGCAAAAATAGGACCCTGGGCGTTGATTTCGTCCAATTCCGAGAATATTTCCTTACTAGGATTTCTGAAACCAAAAACAGCAGAAAACAACAGAATCGGCTCTTCGGCATCTCGTCAATAGGTTAGTGCCGGAAAATGCATAACAATGACATATAATGTGTATAAAATATGTGAGTATCATCATAAAAGTAGCATGGAACATAAGAAATTATAGATACGTTTGAGACGTATCAAGCATCCCCAAGCTTAGTTCCTACTCGCCCTCGAGTAGGTAAACGATAACAAAGATAATTTCTTAAGTGACATGCTATCATAATCTTGATCAATACAATTGTAAAGCAAATGTAATGAATGCAGCGATTCAAAGCAATGGTAGAGATAATGACTAAACAATTGAATCATATAGCAAAGACTTTTAATGAATAGTACTTTCGAGACAAGCATCAATAAGACTTGCATACGAGTTACTCATAAAGCAATAGATTCTTAGTAAAGGCATTGAAGCAACACAAAGGAAGATATAAGTTTCAGCGGTTGCTTTCAACTTCAACATATTTATCTCATGGATAACTGTCAACACAAAGCAATATAACAAGTGCAATAGGTAAACATATAAGAATCAATGCACAGTTGACACAAGTGTTTGCTTCTAAGATAGAAAGAAGTAGGTAAACTGACTCAACATAAAGTAGAAGAATGGCCATTCGCAGAGGGAAGCAGGGATTAAATCATGTGCTAGAGCTTTTTAAGTTTTGAAATCATATAGAGAGCATAAAAGTAAAGTTTTGAGAGGTTTTTGTTGTTGTCAACGAATGGTAGTGGGCACTCTAACCCCCTTGCCAAATAGACTTTCAAAGAGCGGCTCCCATGAAGGACGTTATCTCTACCAGCAAGGTAGATCATTCCTCTTCTCTTTTGTTTACACATGTATTTTAGTTTTATTTATGGTTGACACTCCTCCCAACCTTTTGCTTACACAAGCCATGGCTAACCGAATCCTCGGGTGCCTTCCAACATTCACATACCATGAAGGAGTGTCTATTTGCAAAATTAAGTTGCTTACTGATGAATCGAGCAAAACATGTGAAGAGAATTATTAATGAAGGTTGATTAATTGGGGGCTGGGAACCCCGCGCCAGCTCTTTTTGCAAAATTATTGGATAAGCGGATGAAGCCACTAGTCCATTGGTGAAAGCTGCCCAACAAGATTGAAAGATAAAACACCACATACTTCCTCATGAGCTATAAAACATTGACACAAAATAAGAAGTAATAAAGTTTTGAATTGTTTAAAGGTAGCACATGAAGTAATTTACTTTGGAATGGCAGAGAAATACCATGTGGTAGGTAGGTATGGTGGACACAAATGGCATAGTATTTGGCTTAAGGATTTGGATGCACGAGAAGAACTCCTCTCAATACAAGGCTAGGCTAGCAAGGTTGTTTGAAGCAAACTCAAGTATAAAAGGTGCAGCAAAGCTCACATATGAACATATTGTAACTATTATAAGACTTTATATTGTCTCCTTGTTGTTCAAACACCTCAACCAGAAAATATCTAGACTCTAGAGAAACTAATCATGCAAACCAACTTTTAACAAGCTCTATGTAGTTCTTCATTAATGGGTGCAAAGTACATGATGCAAGAGCTTAAACATGATCTATATGAGCACAACAATTGCCAAGTATCAAATTATTCAAGACATTATACCATTTACCACATGCGGCATTTTCCGTTGCCAACCATATAACAATGAACGAAGCAGTTTCAACCTTCGCCATGAACATTAAAAGCTAAGAACACATGTGTTCATATGAACCAGCGGAGCGTGTCTCTCTCCCACACAAGCATGTATTTATTCAGAGAATGAAAATAACAAAACGAAAATAAAAGCACACAGACGCTCCAAGTAAAGAACATAAGATGTGACCGAATAAAAATATAGTTTCAAGAGAAGAAACCTGATAGTTTGTCGATGAAGAAGGGGATGCCTTGGGCATCCCCAAGCTTAGATGCTTGAGTCTTCTTGAAATATGCAGGGATGAACCACGGGGGCATCCCCAAGCTTAGATTTTTCACTCTTCTTGATCATATTGTATCATCCTCCTCTCTTGACCCTTGAAAACTTCCTCCACACCAAACTCAAAACAAACTCATTAGAGGGTTAGTGCATAATCAAAAATTCACATGTTCAGAGGTGACACAATCATTCTTAACACTTCGGACATTGCTCAAAGCTACCTGGAAGGTAATGGAACAAAGAAATCCATCCAACACGAGCAAAAGAGGCAATGCGAAATAAAAGGCAGAATCTGTCAAAACGAACGAGTCCGTAAAGACGAATTTTATTGAGGCACCAGACTTGCTCAGATGAAAATTCCCAAATTGAATGAAAGTTGCGTACATATCTGAGGATCATTCACGTAAATTGGCATAATTTTATGAGTTGCCTACAGAGAATTAGGCCCAGATTCGTGACAGCAAAGAAATCTGTTTCTGCGCAGTAATCCAAATCTAGTACGAACCTTACTATCAACGACTTTACTTGGCACAACTAGGCACAAAACTAAGATAAGGAGAGGTTGCTACAGTAGTAACTACTTCCAAGACACAAATATAAAATAGAGGTACTGTAGCAAAATAAACACATGGGTTATCTCCCAAGAAGTTCTTTCTTTATAGCCATTAAGATGGGCTCAGCAGTTTTAATGATGCACTCGCACGAAATAGTATTTGAAGCAAAAGAGAGAATCAAGAAGCAAATCCAAAACATATTTAAGTCTAACATTCTTCCCATGCATAGGAATCTTATAAATAAACAAGTTCATGAAGAGCAAAGTGACAAGCATAGGAAGATAAAACAAGTGTAGCTTCAAAAATTTCAGCACATAGAGAGGTGTTTTAGTAACATGAAAATTTCTACAACCATATTTTCCTCTCTCATAATAATATCCAGTAGCATCATGAGCAAACTCAACAATATAACTATCAAATGAAACATTCTTATCATGAGTCTCATGCATAAAATTATTACTCTCCACATAAGCATAATCAATTTTATTAGTTGTAGTGGGAGCAAATTCAACAAAGTAGCTATCATTATTATTCTCATCAAGTGTAGGAGGCATAGTATAATCACAACAAAATTTACTCTCCATAGTAGGTGGCACCAAAAGACCACTATCATTATAATCATCATAAATAGGAGGCAAAGTATCATCAAAGAAAATTTTCTCCTCATGCTTGGGGGACTAAAAAGATCATGAAAACCAGCTTCCCCAAGCTTAGAACTTTCTATATCATTATCAACAATGGTGTTCAAAGAGTTCATACTAATATTACTACCAGCATGCAAATAAGGTTCCATAGGTTATTTAATTTTCGCATTAAACCATTCATGTCTTAACTCAGGAAATAGAATAAGAAGCTCATTGTTGTCCATTATGCCTAACTAGTGTAAACAAGAAACAAAAAGATGCAATTGCAGGATCTAAAGGAAATAGGTTCGAACACTCACACAATGGCGCCAGAAAAGTACTTTTACCTGGGACCGGAGTATGAATGCCTTTTACCTTTCCTCCCCGACAACGGCGCTAGAAAAGTGCTTGATGTCTACGGGTGCTTCTATTCTTGTAGAAAGTGTTGGGCCTCCAAGAGCAGAGGTTTGTAGAACAGCAGCAAGTTTCCCTTAAGTGGATCACCCAAGGTTTATCAAACTCAGGGAGGAAGAGGTCAAAGATATCCCTCTCATGCAACCCTGCAACCACAAAGCAAGAAGTCTCTTGTGTCCCCAACACACCTAATAGGTGCACTAGTTCGGCGAAGAGATAGTGAAATACAGGTGGTATGAATAAATGCGAGCAGTAGCAACGGCACCGGAAAAGTGCTTTGCTGTCCAGGACTCGGTGTGTGGTTGATGGTAATAATATTGCAGGAAGTATAGATGCGATAAAACGAGTAAACAAACAGCGATAGCGATATTTAGGAACAAGGCCTAGGGATCATACTTTCACTAGTGGACACTCTCAACATTGATCACATAACAGAATAAATAGATAGATGCTAGACTCTACACCCTCTTGTTGGATGATGAACACCACTAACTGTGTAGGATTACACGAACCCTCAATGCCGAAGTTAACAAGCTCCACAATATTCAATGTTCATATTTAAATAACCTTAGAGTGTACAACAGATCAACATAACCAAACCAAGTACTAACATAGCATGCACACTGTCACCTTCACGCTACGAAAGGAGGCATAGATCACATCAATACCATCATAGCAATAGTTAACTTCATAATCTACAAGAGATCACAATCATAGCCTACGCCAAGTACTACACGATGCACACACTGTCACCATGACACCGTGCAGGAGGAATAAACTACTTTAATAACATCACTAGAGTAGCACACAGATATATTGTGATACAAAACACATTGCAATCATAAAGAGATAAAAATAAGCACTTCACTATGCCATTCATAACAGTGAATAAGTATTCTGTGAAATATAGCCTAAGAGACCCACACGGTGCACACACTGTCACCTTTGCACACGTGGGACAAGGAGTCTCCGGAGATCACATAAGTAAAATCCACTTGACTAGCATAATGACATCTAGATTACAAGCATCATCATATGAATGTCAATCATGTAAGGCAGCTCATGAGATTATTGTATTGAAGCACATAGGAGAGAGATTAACCACATAGCTACCGGTACAGCCCCGAGCCTCGATGGAGAACTACTCCCTCCTCATTTGAGATAGCAGCGGTGATGAAGATGGCGGTGGTGTCGATGGAGGAGCCTTCCGGGGGCACTTCCCCGTCCCGGCGGCGTGCCGGAACAGAGACTCCTGTCCCCCAGATCTTGGCTTCGCGATGGCGGCGGCTCTGGAAGGTTTTCTCTGGTTTCGTCGAACGTGGTAGGGTTTTCGCGACGGAGACCTTAAGTAGGCGGAAGGGCAAGTCAGGGGCCACAGGAGGGCCCCACACGCTAGGGCCGCGCGGCCAGGGCCTGGGCCGCGCCGCCCTGTTGTGGCGGCGCCTCGTGGCCCCACTTCCTTTCCCCCTCGGTCTTCTGGAAGCTTCGTGCAAAAATAGGACCTGGGCGTTGATTTCGTCCAATTCCGAGAATATTTCCTTACTAGGATTTCTGAAACCAAAAACAGCAGAAAAAACAGCAACTGGCTCTTCGGCATCTCGTCAATAGGTTAGTGCCGGAAAATGCATAACAATAACATATAATGTGTATAAAACATGTGAGTATCATCATAAAAGTAGCATGGAACATAAGAAATTATAGATACGTTTGAGACGTATCAGGAATCTACTGGTAATTAAGGTACTCCTTTTAATAGAGCACCGGAGCAAAGCATTAACACTTGTTGAAAACATGTGATCCTCATATCTAAGCTTTCCCCTCCAGTTATCCCAGTTGCTGTCACTCTGGGGCCTCGGGTTCCGGATATAGACATGTGCAAACAACTTGTAGATACAATCTAAGCAATAATTATAGAGCTTAAATCTAAGATCATGCCACTCGTGCACTAGTGACAAGCATTAAACACAACAAGATTGCAGGAACAATAACTTCACAAACTTTATAGATAGACTGATCATAATGTAACAATTCATCGGATCCCAACAAACACAACACCGATTACATCAGATGGATCTCAATCATGTAAGGCAGCTCATGATATCATTGTATTGAAGTACATGGGAGAGAGAATACCAACTAGCTACTGCTAGAACCCGTAGTCCATGGGGGAACTACTCACGGAGCATGATGGAGGCGGTGGCGTCGATGGAGAAGACTTCCAGGGGCACTTCCCCGTCCCGGCGGCGTGCCGGAACAGAGATTTTGTCCCTCGAAACGGAGTTTCGCGATGGCGGCGGCGCCCCTCGAGTCTTTGTGGAATATGATTGATTGATATAGGGTTTTCGCGTCGCAAGGAATATATAGGCGAAAGGGCGGCGCGAGGGGGTGCCCGGGGGGCCCACCCCATAGGGCGGCGCGCCCCCCTCCTAGGCCGCGCCCCCATGTGGTCTGGAGGCCGTGGGCCTCTTCCTGGCTTGCCCTTCTGGCTCCGTGTGTCCCTCGGAAAAATAGGAGGTATGGCTTTTGTTTCGTCGAATTCCGAGAATATTGCCCGAACAGCTTTTCTGGAACCAAAAACAGCAGAAAACAGGAACTGGCACCTTGGCATCTCGTTAATAGGTTAGTGCCGGAAAATGCATAAAATCATTATAAAGTGTGAGCAAAACATGTAGGTATTGTCATAAACTAGCATGGAACATAAGAAATTATAGATACGTTGGAGGCGTATCAAGCATCCCCAAGCTTAGTTCCTACTCGCCCTCGAGTAGGTAAACGATAAAAAGAATAATTTCTGAAGTGACATGCTACCAACATAATCTTGATCATACTATTGTAAAGCATATGAGATGAATGAAGTGACTCAAGGCAATGATCTATAGCTTGCTAACAAATAGATAACATATAGCAAAAACTTTTCATGAATAGTACTTTCAAGACAAGCATCAAAACTTCTTGCATAAGAGTTAGCTCATAAAGCAATAAGTTCTTAATAAGAGGTTTTGAAACAACACAAAGGAAGATTTAAGTTTCAGCAATTGCTTTCAACTTTCAACATGTATATCTCATGGATAATTGTCAACACAAAGTAGTATAATAAGTGCAATAAGCAAGCATGTAAGAACCAATGCACAGTTGACACAAGTGTTTGCTTCTAAGATAGAAAGAAGTAGGTAAACTGACTCAACATAAAGTAAAAGAAAGGCCCTTCGCAGAGGGAAGCAGGGATTAAATCATGTGCTAGACCTTTTAAGTTTTGAAATCATATAGAGAGCATACAAATAAAGTTTTGAGAGGTGTTTGTTGTTGTCAACGAATGGTAGTGGGCACTCTAACCCCCTTGTCAAACAGACTTTCAAAGAGCGGCTCCCATGAAGGACGTTATCTCTACCAGCAAGGTAGATCATCCCTCTTATCTTTTGTTTACACATGTATTTTAGTTTTATTTATAGATGACACTCCTCCCAACCTTTTGCTTTCACAAGCCGTGGCTAACCGAATCCTCGGGTGCCTTCCAACATTTCACATACCATGAAGGAGTGTCTATTTGCAAAATTAAGTTGCTTACTGATGAATCAGGGCAAAACATGTGAAGAGAATTATTAGTTAAGGTTAATTAATTGGGGCTGGGAACCCCGTTGCCAGCTCTTTTTGCAAAATTATTCGATAAGTGGATGTGCCACTAGTCCATTGGTGAAAGCTGCCCAACAAGATTGAAAGATAAAACACCACATACTTCGTCATGAGCTATAAAACATTGACACAAATAAGGAGATAATAACTTTTGAATTGTTTAAAGGTATCACATGAAGTATTTACTTGGAATGGCAGAAAAATACCACATAGTAGGTAGTTATGGTGGACACAAATGGCATAGGTTTTGGCTCAAGGTTTTGGATGCACGAGAAGCATTCCCTCTCAGTACAAGGCTTTGGCTAGCAAGGTTGTTTGAAGCAAACACAAGTATGAACCGGTACAGCAAAACTTACATAAGAACATATTGCAAGCATTATAAGACTCTACACTGTCTTCCTTGTTGCTCAAACACTTTTACCAGAAAATATCTAGACCTTAGAGAAACCAATCATGCAAACCAAATTTCAACAAGCTCTATGGTAGTTCTCCACTAATAGTTTTAAACTACATGATGCAAGAGCTTAAACATGATCTACTTGAGAGCTCAAAACAATTGCCAAGTATCAAATTATTCAAGACAATATGAAGCATTTTCTGTTTCCAACCAAATAGCAATAAATGCTGCAGTTTTCAGCTTTCGCCATGAATATTAAAGTAAATTAAGAACACAAGTGTTCAAATGAAAAAAACGGAGCGTGTCTCTCTCCCACACAAGGATTGCTCGGATCCAAATTTATTCAAACACAAACAAAAATAAAAACACACAGACGCTCCTAGTAAAGCACATAAGATGTGACGGAATAAAAATATAGTTTCACTAGAGGTGACCTGATAAGTTGTTGATGAAGAAGGGGATGCCTTGGGCATCCCCAAGCTTAGATTTTTGAGTCTTCTTGAAATATGCTTGGGTGACCCACGGGGGCATCCCCAAGCTTAGGCTCTTCACTCTTCTTGATCACATTATATCACCCTTCTCTCTTGACCCTTGAAAACTTCTGCCACACCAAACTTTTCATAAACTTCATTAGAGGGGTTAGTACTCAAAAAACTTCAATCCACTTTAGCCCCTGTAGTGACACATTGCAAGAACTCAATAAAACATTAGCTACAGCTCTCCACGTTGATACGTCCCAACCGTATCTATAATTTCTTATGTTCCATGCTACTTTTATGATGATACTCACATGTTTTATACACATTATATGTCATATTTATGCGTTTTCCGGAACTAACCTATTGACGAGATGCCGAAGGGCCAGTTCTTTGTTTTCTGTTGTTTTTGGTTCCAGAAATCCTAGTAAGGAAATATTCTCGGAATCGGACGAAATCAATGCCCGAGCATCCTATTTTTCCACGAAGCTTCCGGAACACCCGAGAGCCGGCGAGAGGAGGGCCACGGGGCCACCGAGATGACAGGGTGGCGCGGCCAGGGCCTGGGCCGCGCCCCCCTATTGTGTCACCGCCTCGTCAGCCCTCCGACTCCGCCTCTTCGCCTATTTAAGCCTCCTCGACCTAAAACCTCGAGACGAAAAAAGCCACGGTACGAGAAACCTTCCAGAGCCGCCGCCATCGCGCAGCCAAGATCTGGGGGACAGGAGTCTCTGTTCCGGCACGCCGCCGGGACGGGGAAGTGCCCCCGGAAGGCATCTCCATCAACACCACCGCCATCTTCATCAACGCTGCTGTCTCACATGAGGAGGGAGAAGTTCTCCATCGAGGCTAAGGGTTGTACCGGTAGCTATGTGGTTAATCTCTCTCCTATGTACTTCAATGCAATGATCTCATGAGCTGCCTTACATGATTGAGATTCATATGAGTTTTGTATCACTATTCATCTATGTGTTACTCTGGTTATGTTATTAAAGTAGTCTATTCCTCCTCCATGGTGTAATGGTGACAGTGTGTGCATCATGTAGTACTTGGCGTAGGTTATGATTGTAATCTCTTGTAGATTATGAAGTTAATTATTGCTATGATAGTATTGATGTGATCTATTCCTCCTTCATAGTGTGATGGTGACGAGTGTGCATGCTATGTTAGTACTTGGTGTAATTGCAATGATCTATCATGCACTCTAAGGTTATTTAAATATGAACATCGAATGTTGTGGAGCTTGTTAACTCCGGCATTGAGGTGCTCTTGTAGCCCTACGCAATTAGTGGTGTTCATCATCCAACAAGAGAGTGTAGAGTGGTTTTATTATGTGATCTATGTTGAGAGTGTCCACTAGTGAAAGTATGATCCCTATGCCTTGTTTCTAAGCATCGAATCTCCGTTTATTTACTGTTCTGTTGCATGTTTACTCGCTGCCATATTTTATTCAGATTGTTATTTCCACTCATATACATCCATACTACTTGTATTTCACCATCTCTTCGCCGAACTAGTGCACCTATACATCTGACAAGTGTATTAGGTGTGTTGGGGACACAAGAGACTTCTTGTATTGTGATCGCAGGGTTGCTTGAGAGGGATATCTTTGACCTCTTCCTCCCTGAGTTCGATAAACCTTGGGTGATCCACTTAAGGGAAACTTGCTGCTGTTCTACAAACCTCTGCTCTTGGAGGCCCAACACTGTCTACAAGAATAGAAGCACCCGTAGACATCACACGTCTAGAAAGCCTTACTTAAAGTCCACAAGAGACAATGCAAAAAAACAGAGACATAATCTGTCAAAACAGAACAGCCAGTAAACCTGAATTTTTTAGAGGTCCTTCCGTTGCTCAAATCAGAAAACTCAAAACTAATGAAAGGTGTGTACATATCTGAGGATCACTCATGAATTTTCGCAGATTTTTCTGAATTTCCTACAGAGAGACCTACTCAAATTAGTGACAGCTAGAAATCTGTTTCTGCGCAGAAATCCGAATCTGGTATCAACTTTATATTAGAGACTTTACTTGGCACAACAATGAAATAAACATGATAAGGAGAGGTTGCTACAGTAGTAACAACTTCCAAAACACAACAAAACAGTAGCAAAATAAAAACATGGGTTATCTCCCAAGAAGTACTTTCTTTATAGCCATTAAGATGGGCTCAATGATTTTAATGATGCTCACATAAGAAATAAGAGTTGAAGCAAAAGAGAGCATCAAGAAGCAAATTCGAAACACATTTAAGTCTAACCCACTTCCTATGCATAGGAATCTTGTACAAAAATAAATTCATGAAGAACAAAGTGACAAGCATAGGAAGATAAAACAAGAGTAACTTCAAAAGTTTCAGCATATAGAGAGGTATTTTAGTACCATGCAAATTTCTACAACCATATTTTCCTCTCTCATAATAATTTTCAGTAGCTTCATGAATAAACTCAACAATATAACTATCACATAAAGCATGTTTTTCATGATCCACAAACACATAATTTTTATCAAGCTCAAAAATAATGGGATTAAAACTTTCAAACCCACTTTTATCAATAATATAACAAGATGATTGATCAATCTAAAAAGATATGGGACTCCTAGATAAAGTCAAGACCTCTCCAATCCCATTTTCATTAGTAGTACAATTAATATTATCAAGTAACATAGGACCATCATCTAGAGCTTTATCATAAACATTTGCTAAGCAAAACTCTTTAGTACCATGCATTTCGATATCAGGCACAAACAAAGCATTATCATAAGATTTTTTGAAATAGCATGGATTATCATAGATAACAGTAGCATAATTATTCTCACAAGTTTTACTCATAGGTAATATTTCAAGAGAATCCACTGGAACATAACATTCATCCTCCTTTGGTAAGCAAGGAGGACAATCAAATAGTGTAAGAGATAAAGAGTTACTCTCATTAGAAGGTTAGCATGGGTAGCTAATCCTTTCTTCCTCCTTTTGTTCATCACTCTCCTCCTCTTTTTCATCCAATGAGCTTTCAGGTTCATCAATTTCTTCATTCACAGGTTCCTGCAAATTGTGAGTGCATTCTTGTGCATGAATGAGTCTCTCTTTATAATCAATGATATAAGGATTGTTGTTGTAATGTTCTATGCAAAAACCAAGGATAGAAGAGACATAATCTTTAAGGTCCTTACAAGCAACACGGGTTTCATAATTTTTAGACATGAAGGATTCTATTTCAGAAGCTCCCATAAATAAAACAAATTGTTCTACTTCTTCGAACCCAAGATGAATATAGTTATTCCACTGATAGTTCATAATTAAAACTTCTTCACTAAAGACACATTGGAATTTAAGATGTTTAGTATCCTGTTTAGAGCAACAATTTATATCATGGAGTTTAAGCAAGATTTTAGCAATTGTATTCAATTTTTCTAACACGACACTCATGACTTTACCATTTCTTGATTCTCTATAATTCATATATAATTCAATAAGCTCCAAATAGGTTGTGGGTTCTTCCATAACAACAGTTTTTAATTTTTCGGTTTTTCAAATTTTTATGGATTTTCGGGTATATAGGGAAAATAAAACAAGACAAAAACAAACTAGACAAAAGTAAAATAAGCAAAATAATACTAGACAGAAATAAACTAAGCACAAATAAACTAGACAAAAGTAAACTAAACAAAATAAAATAAAATAAAACAGAGAGAGAGGTAGAGTGTACTCCCCAGGTGAACTTATGAGTAGAGCTATGTGATGTCTACGCACGCTTCTATTCCTGTAGACAGTGTTGGGCCTCCAAGAGCAGAGGTTTATAGAACAGCAGCAAGTTTCCCTTAAGTGAATCACCCAAGGTTTATGGAACTCAGGGAGGTAGAGGTCAAAGATATCCCTCTCAAGCAACCCTGCAATTACGATACAAGAAGTCTCTTGTGTCCCCAACACACCTAATACACTTGTCGGATGTATAGGTGCACTAGTTCGGCGAAGAGATAGTAAGATGCAAGTGATATGGATGAATATGAGTGGTAATAACAATCTGAAATAAATATGGCAGCAAGTAAACATGCGGTAGAACCAGTAAATAAACGGAGATTCGATATTTGGAAACAAGGCCTAGGGATCATACTTTCACTAGTGGACACTCTCAACAATGATCACATAAATAAATAAGTTCTCTTCCCTTATGCTACTTCAACACTCTCTTGTTGGATAACAAACACCATTCATTGTGTAGGGCTACAAGAGCTCCCTCAAGCCGGAGTTAACAAGCTCCACAACATTCGGAGTTCATATTTAAGTAACCTCTAGAGAGCATAATAGACCGTTGCAATTTAGACCGAGTACTAACATACACTAGTAGGAAAAGCCTCATCAGTGGCGCACCAAAAATGGATTCTGTGGCGCATGGGAGGTGCGCCACAGAAACGTCGCCACAAAAATAAGGTTTCTGTGGCGCACCTGCCCATGCGCCGCAGAATTAAGGTTTACGTGGCGCACTTGTTCTTAGGTGCGCCACGGAAAAGCGTGCGCCACATAATTGCTTCTTAGTGCGCCACAGAATTTGCTTGTATTATACACGATTTTGTGCTGCCTGCTATACATATACGGTTTATACACAGCAATACGGATACACAATACGGATACACGAGTTATATACAGCAACATTCAGATATAATATAAATATCATGTACATTGCACAGATATAACATAGACATCATCATCACATTACTTAGAGCCCGATCGAGATACATATATAGTGGCAAGTGTCAAATGTTTTGCATACAACTCTTAATTCATACAAAATTCACAATTTCGAGATACAAAGTAGTCTTCATCCGGTTCCTCCTTTGCTCCGTCATCTCTACCCACCGAGGCTCGCTTGCATCGGGGTCCTTCCATCCAGTTCCTACTATGATGAAAATGGAAGAAAGTGAGACCAACAAGTATCCGATGCACAAGAGAAATGGAATAAATGCCTCATACATTGTTGTTCAACACAAATATTAACATTCAGGGACGGTGTAAGTGAGACCAAGTCCGATGCACAAGAGATTGATATTTGTGCTATCTTACCAGGCTCACTTACGCCGCCCCGAGTGTACGGTGACCAAACATTTTAATCATCGGCATTTTGAAAATGTCAAAGCAAATGGAATGACAAAATGGAATAAGTGCCTCATACATTGTTGGTCAACACAAATATTAACATTTAGGGATGGCGTCGGTGAGACCAAGTCCGATGCACAAGAGATTGATATTTGTGCTATCTTACCAGAGCTCACTTACGCCACCCCCAAGTGTACGGTGACCAACATTTTAATCATCGGCATTTTGAAAATACCAAAGCAAATGGAATGACAAGGGCCTCATACTTTGTTGGTCGAAACAAATATTAACATTCCGGGACGGAGTTAGCGAGCCAGGTAGGATGCACAAGAGATTGATATTTGTGCAATCACACGAGGCTCACTAACACCGCCCCGAGTGTACGGTGACCAAGCATTTTAATCATCGGCATTTTGAAAATCTCAAAGCAAATGGAATGACAAAATGGAATAAGTGCCTCATACATTGTTGGTCAACACAAATATTAACATTTAGGGATGGTGTAAGCGAGGCCGGGTAGGATGCACAAGAGATTGATATTTGTGCTATCTTACCAGGCTCACTTACGCCACCCCCGAGTGTACGGTGACCAAACATTTTAATCATCGGCATTTTGAAAATCTCAAAGCAAATGGAATGACAAAATAGAATATGTGCCTCATACATTGTTGGTCAACACAAATACTTTGCGAAGGGCCCCCTTTCCCGGTCGGCGTTCCAGTCAACGGGTGCTTGACGACACAACAACGCCGATCCGCATCTCCGGCGCAGAACCACGCCGGTCCCTCGCTGTCCGGTGAACGAGTCCTTGATGCAAAAACCGTGCCGGCCTGCCCAGCATTATGCCGGGCCGTGTTGCCGCGCTTCAAGCCGTGTGTCCCGCGCCCTGCGCATCGCCTTCTTGCCCGGTGAACCAATAGGCTGATCGTTGGAATAAGGAAACCGATGACAGCCGGTCGCAAGATTAAATTGCGATCGGCCGTCATCGGCTTCTTATTCCAACGATTAGTCTATTCGTTCACCGGGCAAGAAGGCGAAGAGTGCAGGGCGCATGATCGACACGGCCCGAAGCGCGACAACAGGGGTCGGCATGATGCTAGGGAGGCTGGCACCGTCTTGGCATTAAGGACTCGTTCACGTACTCGGACGGCGAGAGAAGAAAAGTGGTGCTGCGCCGGAGAGGCATGTCGGCGTTGTTGTCTCATCAAGGACTCGTTCACGGAACGGCGGCCAGTGGAAAGGGGGGCTCGTCTACAAAGTATATTGCGGCGTATAGGTGACCAAACATTCTAATCATCGGCACTAAAATGGAAGAAAGGCCAATGCAATTAAGAAGTAGCTAGTATGAACTAAATGGAATGCCTCATACTTTGTTGGTCGAAACAAATATGAACATCCCGGGATGGCGTTAGTGAGGCCAGGTAGGATGCACAAGAGATTGATATTTGTGCCATCACACCAGGCTCACTAGCGACACCCCGGAGTGTACAGTTGACCGAACATTCTAATCATCGGCACTAAAATGGAAGAAAGAGCCAAGTGGTATCAACTAAATGGAATGCCTCATACTTTGTTGGTCGAAACAAATATTAACATCCAGAGATGGAGTAAGTGAGGCCATGTAGGATGCACAAGATATTGATATTTGTGCCATCACACCAAGCCTCACTTGCTCCACCCTCGAGTGTACGAGTGATCGACCAACCATCTAATCATCGACAAGTAAATCACTTGGGGTAATGTTAAAATGTTTGTCTCCATATTTGGGAGACATTTTTAATATTGGAGTCTAGCTAATGGAAATCAAGAACTAGTCTTGATCTCCAAATGGTGATTAGAGGGAATTTATTCATCTTAAGCAACATTAGGGACAAATGGGATCATGCAAGGGACTTGGGTCATTTGGATCATAAGGCATCAATTAAGGAGGCAACCAGGGACAAAGGGAAACATTTGATGATCCATTATCATAGGCAACAAAGCAGCAACTTTTTCCCCTCTAATCTAGCTAGAGTCCTTAAAAGAAATCCATCATAAGCATGGTCAAATACACATATATAGCATTTGGAGAGCAAACAAGCAGTAGCCATATCACTCAATCCAATAATATAGTAATTTGGATCATAAGGCATCAATTAAGGAGGCAACCAGGGACAAATTAAGGGAAACATTTGATGATCCAGTAAGTGCATGACACTTTGAGCTACCCAAGAATAAAGGCCAACAAGTGGATAAACATCTGCTCAACCATTTCTTGCACTAGAGGAAAAGTAACCAACATTGAAACTTGAATAGTCAAGTGACACTACAAGCAGCTCACACACACATGCAAACACATGTGTTGACGAGTAACTAATGGATATCAAGAACTAGTCTTGATCTCCAAATGGTGATTAGAGGGAATTTATTCATCTTAATTAAGCAACATTAGGGACAAATGGGATCATGCAAGGGACTTGGATCATTTGGATCATAAGGCATCAATTAAGGAGGCAACCAGGGACAAAGGGAAACATTTGATGATCCATTATCATAGGGACATAAGTCAAGATGCTCAAACACACATAGCATGCATGGAGCGAGATGCTCCAAAGGGATTATTCATCACTTGGTATATAGACCAAGTGATGCTGGCAAAAGAGAGGCCAATCAAGAACCAAGTAAATCCAGTAAGTGATAGATATGCCTAAACAAGCAACAACACATAGCATATCCCAGCTAACCGGATGAGACAAGTCTTGGTAGCCAACTGAATCACCTAGCACCACCTAGCCTTTTAAAACCATCGAAACAGTCCTTTTTCTTCAAAGGATACCACAAGTGGCATTCATTTACATGATCCCCTACTGTGGGTATCTCTATTTTCATCAAAGCCAACACAAGAAATAGAAATTTATCATTACTCAGTTGAGTTCAAAACAAAGCTGGGGTACCATAAGGGATTATTCATCACTTGGTAGTAACCATCATAAGCATTCCATTTAAATCACACATTTTAGTATATGTTCTTATCCAAGTTTTTGCCTCAGCCTTTGCATCATTGGCTGAGCTAAGACATCAAGCTTCCGGCCAGGGAGCATTCTTTATTTTTAGGGAACTATATGAACTATATGCACATGATCCAGTAAGCATCCCCACTAATCGAGCATTATAAGCATACCATAAGCTCACAAGAATCCATCAAGTAAATCATCGGGGGTCCAAAAAATTGGGGTCCGGAAAACTAATCCCAACGAGAGAATTACTTGGGGTCCAGAAAACTAATCCCGGGCCAACCAAGAGCAACTATAAATATGTATGTATACAAGCCCACCAGTAGCATTTCATGCATTTAAATTCCTATGAACCAGTTAACCTCACTGATCGAGCACAACAAGCATTTAAATGAACCAGTAGCATCAAATTCCTATGAACCCATCAAGAAAATTGTTAACAGTTAACCTCACCGAGCACAACAAATGAACCAGTAGTAATAAGCCATCAAGATTAACAGTTAACCTCACTCGAGCACAACAAATGAACCAAGTAGCATCAAATGAACCAACCGAGTAGCAATGCATCACTAGCAGCAATGCATCCAGAGCCAACAAATGAACCAGTAGCATCAAGATTAACAGCTAAGCATCACTAGCAGCAAATGCATCCAGAGCCAACCGAGCGAGCATTTCGTCGAGCACGTTGTGCTCGCGCGGGGAGGAAGAGGGAGGGGAGGGGAGGGAGCTTACCGACGATTTGGACAGTTGTGGAGGAGCTCACCGACGACGACGGCAGGGGTGGAGGTCGCGGCGGCTCTTCCACCTTGACGCGGCGGCGGCTCCTCCACCTTGACGCCGCGCCGGCCCCTCCTCCTCCACGCCGCAGCGGCTTGTGCTGCTGGTGGCGGGGATGGGTGGAGCGTGGCGGCATCCGGCCATCGCGGAGGAAGGCGGCGGCGGCGGCGACAGCGACGGCATCGCTCGCCATGGAAGGTGGCGGCGCGGGGAGAGAGGGGAGAGAGGGGAGAGGAACTTCTGTGGCGAGGGAGGGGTACGGCCTTGATATAGTACACGTTATTTCTGTGGCGCACCGAGACAAAGTGCGCCACGGAAAACATTATTTTTGTGGCGCACCGTCGCCGTGCGCCACGAAGAAGTAATTTCGTGGCGCACCGAGGTTTGTGCGCCGTAGAAATTGTAAAACCAATGGTTGGGGGTGACAGGGTGTGGGGCCCACCAAGTTTTTGTGGCGCACCGTTTAGTAGTGCGCCACAAAATTAAGCTATTTCTGTGGCGCACCGAGCTTCGTGCGCCACAAAATAAGTTTCTGTGGCGCACTCAAAACGGTGCGCCACAGAACTAAGCTTCGCCTATAAGGGTTTTCCTACTAGTGATAGCATACACACTGTCACCTTTAAGCTATGAAAGGGGGAATAGATCACATCAATACTATCATAGTAATAGTTAACTCCATAATCTACAAGAGATTACAATCATAACCTATGCCAAGTACTACATGATGCACACACTGTCAACATTACATCATGGAGGAGGAACAGACTACTTTAATAACATCACTAGAGTAGCACATAGTAATAGTGATACAAAGCTCATGATCACATAAAGATCACATGGGAGAGAGAGATGAACCACATAGCTACCGGTACATCCCTTAGCCTCGGGGGAGAACTACTCCCTCCTCATCATAGGAGACAACAGCGGCGATGAAGATGGCGGTGGTGTCGATGGAGATGCCTTCCGGGGGCAAATCCCCGTCCTGGCGGCGTGCCGGAATAGAGACTTCTGTCCCCCGAATCTTGGCTTCGTGATGGCGGCGGCTCTGGAACTTTTCTCGTATCGTGGCTTATTCCTTTAGGGTTTTCGAGACGGAGGCTTTAAGTAGGCGGAAGGGCAGCCTCGGGGGAGTCCTGGTGGAGCCAGACCATAGGGGCGCCCCCCCCTTGGCCGCGCCGCCAGGTGGGGTGGGGCCCCCAGGGCTCCCCTCTGATCCCTCTTTGGTGCTCTGGAACCTTCCGAGAAATATAAGACCCTGGGCGTTGATTTCGTCCAATTCCGAGAATATTTCCTTTGTAGGATTTCTGAAACCAAAAACAGCACAAAACAGGAACTGGCACTTCGGCATCTCGTTAATAGGTTAGTTCCGGAAAATGCGTCAAAACGATATAAAGTGTGAACAAAACATGTAGGTATTGTCATAAAACTAGCATGGAACATCAGAAATTATAGATACGTTGGAGACGTATCAAGCATCCCCAAGCTTAGTTCCTACTCGCCCTCGAGTAGGTAAACGATAACAAGAATAATTTCTTAAGTGACATGCTACTAACATAATCTTGATCATACTATTGCAAATCATATGAGATGAATGTAGTGATTCAAAGCAATGGTAAAGATAATGACTAAACAACTGAATCATATAGCACAGACTTTTCATGAATAGTACTTTCAAGACAAGCATCAATAAGACTTGAATAGGAGTTAACTCATAAAGCAATAGATTCTTAGTAGAAGGTTTTGAAGAAACATAAAGGATGATTAAGTTTCAGCAATTGCTTTCAACTTGTAACATGTATATCTCATGGATAGTTTTCATCATAAAGCAATATAACAAGTGCAATAGGTAAACATGTAAGAATCAATGCATACAGTTGAAACAAGTGTTTGCTTCTAAGATAGAAAGAAGTAGGTAAACTGACTTAACATAAAGTAAAAGAATGGTCCTTCGCAGAGGGAAGCATGGATTACTATTTTTGTGCTAGAGCTTTTCATTTTGAAAACATAGAAACAATTTTGTCAACGGTAGTAATAAATCATATGTGTTATGTATAAGACATCCTATAAGTTGCAAGCCTCATGCATAGATTACCAATAGTGCTCGCACCTTGTCCTAATTAGCTTGGATTTACATGGATTATCATTGCATAACATATGTTTCAACCAAGTGTCACAAAGGGGTACCTCTATGCCGCCTGTACAAAGGTCCAAGGAGATAACTCGCATTTGATTTCTCGTTTTTGATAGATCTCAACTTAGGACATCCATACCGGGACAACATAGACAACAGTTAATGGACTCCTCTTTAATGCATAAGCATTCAACAACAGATAATATTCTCATAAGAGATTGAGGATTGATGTCCAAAACTGAAACTTCCACCATGATTCATGGCTTTAGTTAGCGGCCCAATGTTCTTCTCTAACAATATGCATACTCAAACCATTTGATCATGATAAATCACCCTCACTTCGGACAAGACGAACATGCATAACAACTCACATGATATTCAACAAAGGTGTAATAGTTGGTGGCGTCCCCAGAAACATGGTTACCACTCAACAAGCAACTTATAAGAAATAAGATACATAAGCTACATATTCTTTACCACAATAGTTTTTAAGGCTATTTTCCCATGAGCTATATATTGCAAAGACAAGGAATGAAATTTTAAAGGTAGCACTCAAGCAATTTACTTTGGAATGGCAGAAAAATAGCATGTAGTAGGTAGGTATGGTGGACACAAATGGCATAGTTTTTGGCTCAAGGATTTGGATGCACGAGAAGTATTCCCTCTCAGTACAAGGCTTTGGCTAGCAAGGTTGTTTGAAGCAAACACAAGTATGAACCGGTACAGCAAAACTTACATAAGAACATATTGCAAGCATTATAAGACTCTACACTGTCTTCCTTGTTGTTCAAACACTTCACCCAGAAAATATCTAGACTTTAGAGAGACCAATCATGCAAACCAAATTTCAACAAGCTCTATGGTAGTTCTTCATTAATAGGTGCAAAGTACATGATGCAAGAGCTTAAATATGATCTATTTGAGCACAACAATTGCCAAGTATCAAATTATTCAAGACATTATACCAATTACCACATGAAGCATTTTCTGTTTCCAACCAAATAGCAATGAACGAAGCAGTTTCAACCTTCGCCATGAACATTAAAAGTAAAGCTAAGAACACCAGTGTTCATATGAACGAGCTGAGCATGTCTCTATCCACACAAGCATGAATTTATTCAGAGAATTAAAATAAGAAAACGAAAATAAAAGCACACAGACGCTCCAAGTAAAGCACATAAGATGTGACGGAATGAAAATATAGTTTCACTAGAGGTGACCTGATAAGTTGTCGATGAAGAAGGGGATGCCTTGGGCATCCCCAAGCTTAGATGCTTGAGTCTTCTTGAAATATGTAGGGATGAACCATGGGGGCATCCCCAAGCTTAGAATTTTCACTCTTCTTGATCATATTGTATCATCCTCCTCTTTTGACCCTTGAAAACTTCCTCCACACCAAACTCAAAACCAACTCATTAGAGGGTTAGTGCATAATCAAAAATTCACATATTCAGAGGTGACACAATCATTCTTAACACTTCTGGACATTACCCAAAGCTACTGAAAGTTAATGGAAGAAAGAAATCCATTCAACATAGCAAAAGAGGCAATGCGAAATAAAAGGCAGAATCTGTCAAAATAGAATAATCCGTAAAGACGAATTTTTCAGGGGCACTTAACTTGCTCAGATGAAAAAGCTCAAATTGAATGAAAATTGCATACATATCTGAGGATCACGCACGTAAATTGGCAGATTTTTCTGAGTTACCTACAGACGGGGCTGCTAAATTTCGTGACAGCAAGAAATCAGTTTCTGCGCAGTAATCCAAATCTAGTATCAACCTTATTATCAAAGACTTTACTTGGCACAACAATGCAATAAAATAAAGATACGGAGAGGTTGCTACAGTAGTAACAACTTCCAAGACACAACAAAACAGTAGCAAAATAAAAAACATGGGTTATCTCCCAAGAAGTGCTTTCTTTATAGCCATTAAGATGGGCTCAGAAATTTTAATGATGCTCACATAAGGATGAGAGTTGAAGCAAAGAGAGCATCAAAAAGCAAGTATGAAACAAATTTAAGCCTAACCCGCTTCCTATGCATAGGAATCTTGTAAATAAACAAGGCATGTAAGCATAAGGCAATAAGCATAGAAAGGCAACACAAGCGCAATTTCAGGATTCTCAACATAAAGAGGGGAAACTTAATATTATTAAGATGCATATAACCATGTTTCCCTCTCTCATAATAACTTTCAGTGGCATCAGGCTGGTCATAGTGCATAGTATCATATACTAGTATCATGCATATGATACTTGTCTATGATACTATCTCTATAGTGGGTGGTATTATAGTGTAGTATCATAAACTTGTAAATTTATTATTTTGTAGAATCCCAATGTAAATCTATGTACAAGATCTATTTGGTATTTGCTTTTCTCGTAACGTGCGCTATGATACAGTATCTACCTATGTTACTCTAATCCTATCTCTCCTCATTAATTAGATGCCACATCATCCTTTTTGTGGGCCTAGGATGCATGATACCACCTATGATACTAGCACTATGGCCAGCCTCATGAACAAACTCAACAATATAACTATCACATAAAGCATTCTTATCATGAGTCTCATGCATAAAATAATTACTACTCCCAACATAAGCATAGTCATTCTTATTAGTAATAGTGGGAGTAAAACTATCACAACCATCATTGTAATCATCATAAATTGCAGGCATGGTATGATCATAATAAACTTTATCCTCCATAGTAGGTAGCACCAAAATACCACTATCATTATAATCATCATAAATGGGAGGCAAAGTATCATCAAAGTAAATTTTCTCCTCCATGCTTGGGGGATTAAAAATATCATGCTCATCAAAACCAGCTTCCCCAACCTTAGAATTTTCCATAGCATTAGCAACAATGGTGTTCAAAGCATTCATACTAATAACACTAGCATTATCATGCATATAAAGTTCCATAGGTTTTTTAATTTTCTCTTCAAACACCTCATGTCCTAACTCAAGATAAATACTATAAAGATCTCTAATATTTTTGTTGTTTTCCATTAAGCCTAACTAGTGAAAATAAAAACAAGAAACAAAAAGATGCAATTGCAGGATCTAAAGGAAATAGCTTCGAGCACTCACACACCGGCAACAGTGCTAGGAAATAGCTTAGTAGTCGTAGGATGTGAATACCTTTTACCTTACCTCCCCGGCAACGGCGCCAGAAAATAGCTTGATGTCTACGCACGCTTCTATTCCTGTAGACAATGTTGGGCCTCCAAGGGCAGAGGTTTGTAGAATAGCAGCAAGTTTCCCTTAAGTGAATCACCCAAGGTTTATCGAACTCAGGGAGGTAGAGGTCAAAGATATCCCTCTCAAGCAACCCTGCAATTACGATACAAGAAGTCTCTTGTGTCCCCAACACACCTAATACACTTTTAAGATGTATAGGTGCACTAGTTCGGCGAAGAGATAGTAAGATGCAAGTGATATGGATGAATATGAGTGGTAATAACAATCTGAAATAAATATGGCAGCAAGTAAACATGCAGTAGAACAGTAAATAAACGGAGATTCGATATTTGGAAACAAGGCCTAGGGATCATACTTTCACTAGTGGACACTCTCAACAATGATCACATAAATAAATAAGTTCTCTTCTCTTATGCTACTTCAACACTCTCTTGTTGGATAAAAAACACCATTCATTGTGTAGGGCTACAAGAGCTCCCTCAAGCCGGAGTTAACAAGCTCCACAACATTCGGAGTTCCTATTTAAGTAACCTCTAGAGTGCATAATAGACCGTTGCAATTTAGACCGAGTACTAACATAGCATACACACTGTCACCTTTAAGCTATGAAAGGGGAATAGATCACATCAATACTATCATAGTAATAGTTAACTCCATAATCTACAAGAGATTACAATCATAACCTATGCCAAGTACTACATGATGCACACACTGTCAACATTACATCATGGAGGAGGAATAGACTACTTTAATAACATCACTAGAGTAGCACATAGTAATAGTGATACAAAGCTCATGATCACATAAAGATCACATGGGAGAGAGAGATGAACCACATAGCTACCGGTACAGCCCTTATCCTCGGGGGAGAACTACTCCCTCCTCATCATAGGAGACAGCAGCGACGACGAAGATGGCGGTGGTGTCGATGGAGATGCCTTCCGGGGGCAATTCCCCGTCCCGGTGGCGTGCCGAAATAGAGACTTCTTTCCCCCGAATCTTGGCTTTGCGATGGCGGCGGCTCTGGAACTTTTCTTGTATCGTGGCTTATTCCTTTAGGGTTTTCGAGATGGAGGCTTTAAGTAGGCGGAAGGGCAGCCTCGGGGGAGTCCTGGTGGAGCTAGACCATAGTGGGGCGCCCCCCCCCTTGGCCGCGCCGCCAGGTGGGGTGGGGCCCCCAGGGCTCCCCTCTTGTCCCTCTTCGGTGATCTGGAACCTTCCGAGAAATATAAGACCCTGGGCGTTGATTTCGTCCAATTCCGAGAATATTTCCTTTGTAGGATTTCTGAAACCAAAAACAGCACAAAACAGGAACTGGCACTTCGGCATCTCGTTAATAGGTTAGTTCCGGAAAATGTGTCAAAACGATATAAAGTGTGAACAAAACATGTAGGTATTGTCATAAAACTAGCATGGAACATCAGAAATTATAGATACGTTGGAGACGTATCACTATGCCTCCCCGGCAACAGTGCCAGAAAATAGTCTTGATAACCCACAAGTATAGGGGATCGCAACAGTCTTCGAGGGAAGTAAAACCCAAATTTATTGATTCGACACAAGGGGAGACAAAGAATACTTATAAGCCTTAACAACTGAGTTGTCAATTCAGCTGCACCTAGAAAAGCACTAGTAACAAGAGTGATGTGAAAGCAGCAGTAATATGAGAGCAATAGTAACAGTAACACATCAGTAGTAGCAGTAACACAGAGGCAATGGCACCAGAAAATAGTTGATACTACTTCTAATGACATATAGGAACAAGTGAGTATTTGATGATGAAAGATGGACCGGGGTTCCCAGCTATCTACACTAGTGGTAACTCTCCAATAACAAGTGTTGGATGAACAAATTACAGTTGGGCAATTGATAGGATTCAAATAGCATTAAGACAGAACATCAAATTTAGTAATCATGTAGGCATGTTTTCCATATATAGTCAAACGTGCTCGCAATGAGAAACTTGCATAACATCTTTTGTCCTACCAGCCGGTGGCAGCCGGGCCTCAAGGGAATCTACTGGTAATTAAGGTACTCCTTTTAATAGAGCACCGGAGCAAAGCATTAACACTTGGTGAAAACATGTGATCCTCATATCTAAGCTTTCCCCTCCAGTTATCCCAGATTCGCTGTCACTGCGGGGCCTCGGGTTCCGGACATAGACATGTGCAAACAACTTGTAGATACAATCTAAGTAATAATTATAGAGCTTAAATCTAAGATCATGCCACTCGTGCACTAGTGACAAGCATTAAACACAACAAGATTGCAACAACAATAACTTCACAAACTTTATAGATAGACTGATCATAATGTAACAATTCATCGGATCCCAACAAACACAACACCGATTACATCAGATGGATCTCAATCATGTAAGGCAGCTTATGAGATCATTGTATTGAAGTACATGGGAGAGAGAATACCAACTAGCTACTGCTAGAACCCGTAGTCCATGGGGGAACTACTCACGGAGCATGATGGAGGCGGTGGCGTCGATGGAGAAGACTTCCGGGGGCACTTCCCCGTCCCGGCGGTGTGCCGGAACAGAGATTCTGTCCCCCGAAACGGAGTTTCGCGATGGCGTCGGCGCCCCTGGAGTCTTTCTGGAATATGATTGATTGATATAGGGTTTTCGCATCGCGAGGAATATATAGGCGAAAGGGCGGCGCGAGGGGGTGCCCGGGGGGCCCACCCCATAGGGCGGCGCGCCCCCCTCCTAGGCCGCGCCCCCATGTGGTCTGGAGGCCGTGGGCCTCTTCCTGGCTTGCCCTTCTGGCTCCGTGTGTCCCTCGGAAAAATAGGAGGTATGGCTTTTGTTTCGTCGAATTCCGAGAATATTGCCCGAACAGCTTTTCTGGAACCAAAAACAGCAGAAAACGGGAACTGGCACCTTGGCATCTCGTTAATAGGTTAGTGCCGGAAAATGCATAAAATCATTATAAAGTGTGAGCAAAACATGTAGGTATTGTCTAGCATGGAACATAAGAAATTATAGATACGTTGGAGACGTATCACCTATCATGATCAAGATCATCTTTATGTAATGCTACATGTTGTGTTTGCGGGGATTCGATGAATATTGAATACTATGGTTGAGATCGATTATATACTTGCCATATGTTATTTGTGATCTTGCATGCTCTCTGTTGCTAGTAGATGCTCTAGCCAAGTATGTGCTTGTGACTCCAAGAGGGAGTATTTATGGTCGATAGTGGGTTCATGCCGCTAGTAATCTGGAAGAGTGACAATAAATTCTAAGGTTGTAGATGTGTTGTTGCTACTAGGGAGAAAACAACAATGTTTTATCTCAGGATAATGCTATTGTTTACTTTACACACTTTGCTTAATGCAATAATATGTTGCTTGCAACTTAATACTGAAAGGGGTGCGGACGCTAACCGGAAGGTGGATTATTAGTCATAAACGCAGTTGGATTACGATCTATGTATTATGTTGTAATGCCCAAATGAATCTCATAGTAATTATCTTGTCATGTATGGTCTTTATTCGAGCAATTGTGTAGCTATGATTTGTTCATCCAACATGTTATTTATCTTTAAGGAGAAACATCTCTAGTGAAGTATGGACCCCGGTCCTTTCTTTTACACTGATAAATCATCCACTGCAAACACATGTTCTGTTTATTTACTGCAAGCACTATTCTCTTTAATTTCACAACAAACAAACATCGCTTTCCACACTATACAGTTAATCCTTTGTTTTCAGCAAAATCGGTGAGATTGAATCCGCAGCTTCGGCAAACTATTTGATTTGCAGTCTGAAATGCTTGGTTCCTCCTGCTATTGTAGTAGTTGCTGTTGTTGTTGTTGTTGTTGTTGTACCTTGGCTTGAAACTCAAGCTGGTATTGGGCTTGTTGCTGACAAATCTCTAAGGCTCAAACTTGGCCTTCTTCCTCTTCTCATCCTGCAGTTGCTTGAAGTCATCTTCAAGAGTGATGGCTGCATCCACCAACTCTTGGAACTCAGTCGCTCTCATCATCCTGAGCTGAACCTTGAACTGGGGACTTAACCCCCTGATACGTCTCCAACGTATCGATAATTTCTTGTGTTCCATGCCACATTATTGATGTTATCTACATGTTTTATGCACACTTTATGTCATATTCGTGCATTTTCTGGAACTAACCTATTAACAAGATGCCGAAGTGCCGATTGCTTGTTTTCTGCTGTTTTTGGTTTCAGAAATCCTAGTAAAGAAATATTCTCGGAATTGGACGAAATAAAAGCCCAGAGGCCTATTTTCTCACGAAGCTTCCGGAAGACCGAAGACGAGACGAAGAGGGGCCACGGGGAGCCAAACCCTAGGGCGGCGCGGCCCCCTTGGCCGCGCGGCCCTGTGGTGTGGGCCCCCCGTGCCGCCTCTTGACTTGCCCTTCCGCCTACAAATAGCCTCCGTGACGAAACCCCCGGTACCGAGAGCCACGATACGGAAAACATTGCGAGACGCCGTCGCCGCCGATCCCATCTCGGGGGATCCCGGAGATCGCCTCCGGCACCCTGCCGGAGAGGGATTCATCTCCCGGAGGACTCTACGCCGCCATGGTCGCCTCCGGTGTGATGTGTGAGTAGTCTACCCCTGGACTATGGGTCCATAGCAGTAGCTAGATGGTTGTCTTCTCCCCATTGTGCTATCATTGTCGGATCTTGTGAGCTGCCTATCATGATCAAGATCATCTATATGTAATTCTATATGTTGCGTTTGTTGGGATCCGATGAATAGAGAATACTTGTTATGTTGATTATCAAAGTTATGCTTATGTGTTGTTTATGATCTTGCATGCTCTCCGTTACTAGTAGAGGCTCCGGCCAAGTTTTTACTTTTAACTCCAAGAGGGAGTACTTATGCTCGATAGTGGGTTCATGCCTGCATTGACACCGGGACGATGTGACGAAAGTTCTAAGGTTGTGTTGTGCTGTTGCCACTAGGGATAAAACATTGATGCTATGTCTAAGGATGTAGTTGTTGATTACATTACGCACCATACTTAATGCAATTGTCTCGTTGCTTGCAACTTAATACTGGAGGGGTTCGGATGATAACTCTGAAGGTGGACTTTTTAGGCATAGATGCGGTTGGATGGCGGTCTATGTACTTTGTCGTAATGCCCAATTAAATCTCACTATACTCATCATGATATGTATGTGCATTGTCATGCTCTCTTTATTTGTCAATTGCCCAAGCTGTAATTTGTTCACCCAACATGCTGTTCGTCTTATGGGAGAGACACCTCTAGTGAACTGTGGACCCCGGTCCAATTCTCTTTACTTGAAATACAATCTACTGCAATACTTGTTCTACTTGTTTTCTGCAAACAATCATCTTCCACACAATACGGTTAATCCTTTGTTACAGCAAGCCGGTGAGATTGACAACCTCACTTGTTTCGTTGGGGCAAAGTACTTTGGTTGTGTTGTGCGGGTTCCACGTTGGCGCCGGAATCTCCGGTGTTGCGCCGCACTACATCCCGCCGCCATCAACCTTCAACGTGCTTCTTGGCTCCTCCTGGTTCGATAAACCTTGGTTTCTTTCGAGGGAAAACTTGCTGCTGTGCTCATCATACCTTCCTCTTGGGGTTGCCCAACGAACGTGTGAAATACACGCCATCAAGCATATTTTCTCGGCGCCGTTGCCGGGGAGATCAAGACACGCTGCAAGGGAGTCTCCACTTCTCAATCTCTTTACTTTGTTTTTGTCTTGCTTTATTTTATTTACTACTTTGTTTGCTGCACTAAATCAAAATACAAAAAAATTAGTTGCTAGTTTTACTTTATTTGCTATCTTGTTTGCTATATCGAAAACACAAAAAAATTAGTTTACTTGCATTTACTTTACTTATTTCATCATGTTTCCTTTTGATTTTACCACAAAGAACATACCGGTAGGACAAGGGTCTATAGTTGGGAGAAATAATATAGAAGAATTCTTCAACCATGTTAGTACCATTGAAAATTTTGAAGATAGACACTTGGTAGATCTTGCGCCTACTTATGAAATTGCTGCTGCGCATTTAGTTCGCTTGTTGGAAACTAAATTTGTTAATCTTAATCCTATAATCCAACACATGTTTTTCACACTTGGTGATATGGAAGAAGGGGAAAAGAAAGATTTTGTATTAGAAACCCTTCTTAGAGAATTTGGTGGTCTAGCAAGAGAAGCTAGAAAGGTGTTTGCTAAATTTAATATGCTTGGTTCTCCTACTAATTTTGTTAGTCTCCTTGAAAAGATGGATATGGATAGAATAAGATACACTAATAATATTGATGATGGAGGGGAGATCAAAGCACCAATACCATGTAAGCTCCTAGCTATGAATGATGCACTAGAAAATAACTATGCTTGGCTTGTTCCTGAAAATTTGTTTGATGAGAGTAGCACGCCTAAGACTAATGAAAAGGGAGATGCTGAAACTTATGTATCTAATATAATATGCCTGGTTGAGAAAGGCCCACACCCCGCTGTAGAAGTACCACCCTTTGATAATACTTGATACACACTTTCTGCGCCTAGCTGAAAGGCGTTAAAGAAAAGCGCTTATGGGAGACAACCCATGTTTTTACCTACAGTACTTTGTTTTTATTTTGTGTCTTGGAAGTTGTTTACTACTGTAGCAACCTCTCCTTATCTTAGTTTTGAGTTTTGTTGTGCCAAGATTAAGCCGTTGATAGAAAAGTAAGTACTAGATTTGGATTACTGCGCAGTTCCAGATTTCTTTGCTGTCACGAATCTGAGCCCACTGCCCTGCAGGAAGCTCAGAAAATTATGCCAATTTACGTGCATGATCCTCAGATATGTACGCAACTTTCATTCAATTTGAGCATTTTCATTTGAGCAAGTCTGGTGCCATTTTAAAATTCGTCAATACGAACTGTTCTGTTTTGACAGATTCTGCCTTTTATTTCGCATTGCCTCTTTCGCTATGTTGGATGAATTTCTTTGATCCACTAATGTCCAGTAGCATTATGCAATGTCCAGAAGTGTTAAGAATGATTGTGTCACCTCTGAATATGTCAATTTATATTGTGCACTAACCCTCTAATGAGTTGTTTCGAGTTTGGTGTGGAGGAAGTTTTCAAGGATCAAGAGAGGAGTATGATGCAACATGATCAAGGAGAGTGAAAGCTCTAAGCTTGGGGATGCACCCGGTGGTTCACCCCTGCATATATCAAGAAGACTCAAGCGTCTAAGCTTGGGGATGCCCAAGGCATCCCCTTCTTCATCGACAACATTATCAGGTTCCTCCCCTGAAACTATATTTTTATTCCATCACATCTTATGTGCTTTTTCTTGGAGCGTCGGTTTGTTTTTTGTTTTTGTTTTGTTTGAATAAAATGGATCCTAGCATTCACTTTATGGGAGAGATACACGCTCCGCTGTAGCATATGGACAAATATGTCCTTGGTTTCTACTCATAGTATTCATGGCGAAGTTTCTCCTTCGTTAAATTGTTATATGGTTGGAATTGGAAAATGATACATGTAGTAATTGCTATAATGTCTTGGGTAATGTGATACTTGGCAATTGTTGTGCTCATGTTTAAGCTCTTGCATCATATGCTTTGCACCCATTAATGAAGAAATACATAGAGCATGCTAAAATTTGGTTGGCATATTTGGTTTCTCTAAGGTCTAGATAATTTCTAGTATTGAGTTTGAACAACAAGGAAGACGGTGTAGAGTTTTATAATGTTTTCAATATGTCTTTTATGTGAGTTTTGCTGCACCGGTTCATCCTTGTGTTTGTTTCTAACAAGCCTTGCTAGCCTAAACCTTGTATCGAGAGGGAATACTTCTCATGCATCCAAAATACTTGAGCCAACCACTATGCCATTTGTGTCCACCATACCTACCTACTACATGGTATTTTCCAGCCATTCCAAAGTAAATTGCTTGAGTGCTACCTTTAAAATTCCATCATTCATCTTTGCAATATATAGCTCATGGGACAAATAGCTTAAAAACTATTGTGGTATTGAATATGTAATTATGCACTTTATCTCTTATTAAGTTGCTTGTTGTGCGATAACCATGATTACTGGGGAACGCCATCAACTCATTGTTGAATTTCATGTGAGTTGCTATGCATGTTCGTCTTGTCTGAAGTAAGGGCGATCTACACTGAGTTGAATGGTTTGAGCATGCATATTGTGAGAGAAGAACATTGGGCCGCTAACTAAAGCCATGTTCCATGGTGGAAGTTTCAGTTTTGGACAAACATCCTCAAATCTCTAATGAGAAAAGAATTAATTGTTGTTGAATGCTTAAAGCATTAAAAGAGGAGTCCATTATCTGTTGTCTATGTTGTCCCGGTATGGATGTCTAAGTTGAGAATAATCAAAAGCGAGAAATCCAAATGCGAGCTTTCTCCTTAGACCTTTGTACAGGCGGCATAGAGGTACCCCTTTGTGAAACTTGGTTAAAGCATATGTATTGCGGTGATAATCCAGGTAGTCCAAGCTAATTAGGACAAGGTGCGGGCACTATTAGTACACTATGCATGAGGCTTGCAACTTATAAGATATAATTTACATGATGCATATGCTTTATTACTACCGTTGACAAAATTGTTTCATGTTTTCAAAATCAAAGCTCTAGCACAAATATAGCAATCGATGCTTTTCCTCTATGAGGACCATTCTTTTACTTTCAATGTTGAGTCAGTTCACCTATTTCTCTCCACCTCAAGAAGCAAACACTTGTGTGAACTGTGCATTGATTCCTACATATTCGCTTATTGCACTTATTATATTACTCTATGTTGACAATATCCATGAGATATACATGTTACAAGTTGAAAGCAACCGCTGAAACTTAATCTTCTTTTGTGTTGCTTCAATACCTTTACTTTGAATTATTGCTTTATGAGTTAACTCTTATGCAAGACTTATTGATGCTTGTCTTGAAGTGCTATTCATGAAAAGTCTTTGCTTTATGATTCACTTGTTTACTCATGTCATCACCATTGTTTTGATCGCTGCATTCTCTACATATGCTTTACAAATAGTATGATCAAGTTTATGATGGCATGTCACTCCCGAAATTATCTTTGTTATCGTTTTACCTGCTCGGGACGAGCAGAACTAAGCTTGGGGATGCTGATACGTCTCCAACGTATCGATAATTTCTTGTGTTCCATGCCACATTATTGATGTTATCTACATGTTTTATGCACACTTTATGTCATATTCGTGCATTTTCTGGAACTAACCTATTAACAAGATGCCGAAGTGCCGCTTGCTGTTTTCTGCTGTTTTTGGTTTCAGAAATCCTAGTAAAGAAATATTCTCGGAATTGGACGAAATAAAAGCCCGGAGGCCTATTTTCTCACGAAGCTTCCGGAAGACCGAAGACGAGACGAAGAGGGGCCACGGGGAGCCAAACCCTAGGGCGGCGCGGCCCCCCTTGGCCGCGCGGCCCCGTGGTGTGGGCCCCCGTGCCGCCTCTTGACTTGCCCTTCCGCCTACAAATAGCCTCCGTGACGAACCCCCCGCACCGAGAGCCACGATACGGAAAACATTACCGAGACGCCGTCGCCGCCGATCCCATCTCGGGGGATCCTGGAGATCGCCTCCGGCACCCTGCCGGAGAGGGGATTCATCTCCCGGAGGACTCTACGCCGCCATGGTCGCCTCCGGTGTGATGTGTGAGTAGTCTACCCCTGGACTATGGGTCCATAGCAGTAGCTAGATGGTTGTCTTCTCCCCATTGTGCTATCATTGTCGGATCTTGTGAGCTGCCTATCATGATCAAGATCATCTATATGTAATTCTATATGTTGCGTTTGTTGGGATCCGATGAATAGAGAATACTTGTTATGTTGATTATCAAAGTTATGCTTATGTGTTGTTTATGATCTTGCATGCTCTCCGTTACTAGTAGAGGCTCTGGCCAAGTTTTTACTTTTAACTCCAAGAGGGAGTACTTATGCTCGATAGTGGGTTCATGCCCGCATTGACACCGGGACGAGTGACGTAAAGTTCTAAGGTTGTGTTGTGCTCGTTGCCACTAGGGATAAAACATTGATGCTATGTCTAAGGATGTAGTTGTTGATTACATTACGCACCATACTTAATGCAATTGTCCGTTGCTTGCAACTTAATACTCGGAGGGGTTCGGATGATAACTCGAAGGTGGACTTTTTAGGCATAGATGCAGTTGGATGGCGGTCTATGTACTTTGTCGTAATGCCCAATTAAATCTCACTATACTCATCATGATATGTATGTGCATTGTCATGCTCTCTTTATTTGTCAATTGCCCAACCGTAATTTGTTCACCCAACATGCTGTTCGTCTTATGGGAGAGACACCTCTAGTGAACTCGTGGACCCCGGTCCAATTCTCTTTACCTGAAATACAATCTACTGCAATACTTGTTCTACTCGTTTTCTCGCAAACAATCATCTTCCACACAATATGGTTAATCCTTTGTTACAGCAAGCCGGTGAGATTGACAACCTCACTCGTTTCGTTGGGGCAAAGTACTTTGGTTGTGTTGTGCAGGTTCCACGTTGGCGCCGGAATCTCCGGTGTTGCGCCGCACTACATCCCGCCGCCATCAACCTTCAACGTGCTTCTTGGCTCCTCCTGGTTCGATAAACCTTGGTTTCTTTCTGAGGGAAAACTTGCTGCTGTGCTCATCATACCTTCCTCTTGGGGTTGCCCAACGAACGTGTGAAATACACGCCATCATCCCCGCAAGAACCTCTTCTTCTTCTTGTCCTCGGTGTTGACCTCCTCAACCGCATACCGAGACAACTTCGGAAACTCCCTGACATAAGTCAGGATAGCTTTATCCTTCTGCTCGAGACTTTCAAATTCTGTTGACGTCAGAAACCCCCTGGCGGGCAGAGACGGGCAACACAGTAGAGCCGGGAACAACTAGGGCTGCGG